>NC_056737.1:1647543731-1647661231 GCF_019279795.1 Protopterus annectens | reverse complement strand
ACACACACACACACACACACACACACACACACACACTCACACACACTTACAGGTAAGGTGGCACAAATCTTTTACGTAGACCATACATTACCCAAATGATGACGTCCATGACACATGGCCCTAAACATCATGCACTGCAGCCAGTTTTACTACATGTAACTAACAATATAGAGCTCTGAGTTACATGATTAGTGTTAGTAGGTGATGGCCCTTCCCCAGCATAGGCTGCACCCATGTACACATCATTGCTGTTCACCTGTATAGCACAGTGGTAAGTACTACAGAACATACATCACAGTTGTACAGATCCTCAAAGGATGTGTAGATGTCTGGCTCATATGTTTGCTTTGTTTCTCACAACCCCTGTGTTTCTATGATACATAACTGGGATGATCTGAGGAGTAACATCACTGATTAATGTTATACATTTGAGTGTCAGGCCTCCAAACCAGCAGTAAATGTATGGTCACACAATTCCTGTTACACCACCAACCTTCAAAGCTTACAGTGGATATGATAAGTGTACACTACCCTGTTAACATGCCATGTTCTTGAAGTATATGAGATGACACCACAATAATGGATTCAAATATGTTACCCACCTTTCATGTGACATATGACTTGTGCAATTCAATTGATAAAAAAACAAATGATGTTATGTGTAAAATATAATGACAGCAATATGTACAATATGGTGTTTGCATAAGTGTGCACACCCTTAAAATGATACTTTTTTGAAGCACTTTGTAAATAACTTACAGCATTCACTCTTCTTGTGAAGGTGCCTGTCAGCATGGCACATCTTGACTTGGCATTATTTGGCCATTCTTCCACACAAAAGTCACCAAACTCTCAGATTGCAAGGGCGGCTCATGTGCACAGCCCTCGTCAGGTCAAACTGGGGTATGTCTATCTGGTGTAGGTCTAGGCTCTGGCTGGGCCAATCCATAACCATTAGTGTGTTCAGGTGGAGCCTTTCTTACATAGCTTTGAGTGTATGCTTCAGGTCTTTGTCATGTTGAAGGCTGACACCCCTCCCCATCCTCAGTGTTCTTGCAGATGCCTGATGGATTTTGGCCAGGCATGGGTGTTATTTGGAACTGATCCATATTTACACCACCACCATGACTACAGGCCCAGTTCTGGCTTTGAAACAGCATCTCCACAGCAGGCCACTGTCACTAGCATGATTCATTATGGGGATGTTGGTGTTAAGGTTAAGAGGGGTGTTGCTTGTGCACCACACATACCTTTTGATATTGTGGCTGTGAGGTCAATCCATAGTCTCATTACACCATAACACATCTTCACACAAGCCTTTTGGAGACTTGATGTGCTGTATTGCAAACTGTATCCACCCTGGAAGTTTTTTTTTGTGTGGGGAAATGCTTCCATCTTCTGACCATACCCCATAGGCCAGACATATGCAGAATACAGGACAATGTTCTCACATGTTGTACACAACACCAGTACTTGCAAGAGATTCCTGCAACACCCTCAGTGTTGCTGTATGTCTCCTGGCAGCCTCATTGACCAGGTTTTGACATGTCTTGTCATCATCTTTGGAGGGACTTCAGCTTCTTTTCAACAGCACTGTTGTCCCATATGCAATCCACTTTTTGACAACTTTTTCCACTGTGTTCCATGGTGTATGCAATGTTGTGGTAATGTTGTTGAACCCTACTCTTAACTGATACCTTTCAAATATGAGATCCCTTTGCTGCTTTGTAAGCTGTCTGCAAGCTATGGCTGTTGCTGTTGCAGACAACTGAGCAAATGTCATGAATATCTTACTTGGACAGCAGACTGTTATTTGGTGTTACTCAGAGTGCCTTTACTTGATGGTAGGTGTGTACACAAGCAGACTGAATGCTGTCAGTAAATCACAAGCTGCTGCAATAAAATATTATTTGAAGGGAGTGTACACATATGCATCCAGCTTATTGTAAGGTTTGTATACTCCATATTTGGTGCTCAACAGATTGATTGATTTTACAACTAAATTGTACATTCGTAGGTCACATCACAGGTTGGAAAAGGTGTGGACTAACATATTGTGGTCTCAAATTGTAAATATGTCACAAACACCTGTCATCTTAACAGGGGTGTGTACACTGTTTATATCCACTGTATGAGAGTAATGTTTCACACATGTCCCTACCTTAGGCAATTTGTCCACCCATTCTTTTGGTCTCTGTCTGAAACTTTTGCATTGACAGATTGTGAGGTATGCTACAGGGATGTTATATTTTATTCAAATAGGCCCCTGTCATGACAACTGTGATGCAATGAAGTTAACCCCACCACAAGTGAACATGCACATAATGGAATATAGCTACGAGTGACAGTTTTGTGCATGGTACATTGCATGGCCTTCACATGCCTGGGGTATTGGAAAACCAAAGTATAAAACCAGCAGCACAATAGCAATACAGCAGACCACAATGGAGTTGTCAGTTCAAAAAGTTTAATGGTAAGCACTTTTGGCTGAAACGCCAGCCTTCATCAGACAAATTTACAAATACAAAAAATCATTATATAGCTATGCTATTACTCCAATAAAACAATTAACCAATTAACTAAAACAATTAATTAATACTAAAATCTTTAAATACACTTGTACCTAAATACATATCTTTGTTTGTACATGAAATACAAGATAAATGTATTGGCTTAAAATCAAATAAAATGAAATGAAATGTGTTAAAATGTGTTAAATATGTCTATTATGCATATCTATTATAAGCCTTAAGCTTTAAAATACTTGTAATGGATGTTGAGTCATTAAGACCAGGGAATTGTGTGGCATTTAAAGGACTTGCCACCAATATTCCTTAGATTCCAATATTATTTTCCAGGGACCTTTCCTAGGAGATGGCAGTACTTGTTCCAATATGATGAAAAGGAAATTATGTGTAGGGTTGTCAGCTAAAGGTCTATACAATGCATTATTGTGGGATGTTTTGTTAATCTCATAAACATGCTCATATATGCTTTGTCTTAACTTACATTCTGTTTTGCCTATATAATAGGCAGCACAATATGAGAAATTCGCTGCATACACCACACCAGATGTGTTACAATTGTATTTACCTTTTACATTAATCTGAATTCCCTTAATCAAAATTTGCTCTCCTTCTAATATATAAGCACAATAACACATATTACATGTTCTCATTATACCTTTTGTTGTATACCTTGTATTGGAGCATGCATTGCACCAATCTTTTAAATTACGGTCCCTTTTAAAAATAAAGGAAGGTTGCATACCCAAAATTTCAGCCAAATGTGTATCGCCCTTTATAAATGTCCATTTCTTATTTATTAAACTCTTTATGTCCCCAGAGTTTTGTGTGTATGTAGTGATGAAAGCTATATTACCATAAATATGTTTGTTATTATTATCATAATTAAAGTGTGGGTTAGGTTCTCTAACTGTTGTTGGCCCATGTATTGGAAAACCACAGCAGAACAATTCCATACTCACCAGCTTCAGGCTGCCATCCTACATGCAGACCAGATGGATCTAAGTAGTTTTGTGAGAAAAGTACTGTCAGCAGACTCACATGTGGCGTTGGTACAGGATGGGTGCAGCATGTCTGCCCATTTACAGTACAACCCCCAATACTACACAATTTGCTATCCTTCACCATAGATGTGCACTTCTGTGCATTAGAAAACCCCATCCTCAACTGCAGTCGGACCTGACACATGCACAGATATTCTACAAATACAAGTATGTCTGCTACACTAGTCTAGTAATCTCCACTGGAGCCTTATCTGCACTCGCCTCATCCATTGTCTGGGTGCCACCCACTTCCAAGATGTTGGGAGTTTGTACCACATTGTTGTACTTGGATGGGTGCCCCAAGGTTGCCAAGGAGCTCCTCGTGGGTGTCAGTGGGGGCTGCATGGCTGGTCCCCCACCTGTGGCTGTGTACTCCCTGGCCACTGCAGCATCCTTTTGTCAGACATGGCATATGAGGTAATTTGCATGATGCTGGACCTGCTCATATGTACATGTGTGCAGGCTGACATTATTTACCCTGTGGACTAGGTCGTCCCACAGGACTGTCCCCTCCCGCAGATGTTGCTGGCTCTGGCCAAACATTATGGCATGGTTCTTTAATATGGCTTCTATGATTATATTTGTCTCAGCCGCTGAGAAAGTAGACCTTTGCTGATTCAACATTGCACCCGGAAGACATAAAAAGGGAAACACATCACAGGACCTCATACATTTGGCAACAGTATGTACAGAACCTGCACAGCTACACTGAATATCAGTAGCCACCACTCACAACCATAACATACCCCTGTAATCTCTCAGCACTGTATCTGTTTGCATTGCACTGCTGGTCCTGATATGTCATATTCCCCACAATGAGGGCTAGTTGAACTCATAATCCTCTTCTTCTCATCCATGCCTGTTTAGAGGGATGTCATTGGCCATCTTCAGTGCAGAAGGGGTGTGGATAGTGCCATGGCTTGGTGTGAATACAGTGTGTAATGTAGCTGGGAACACATGCCTAAGTTCATGTAGGATGTGGACAGGGATGTTATCAGGTCCCATGGATACTTAACATTTGGTACCTTTCAGTAGGCAATATGTACCTGCTCACTGGTGATAAAGGAAGGGGTGTGGGTGCTGTGCATATCTACCTATAGTGATGCTGAGCCAGGAGGTGATGTTTGCCCTAAACCTATCTGCAGAAGGTTGGCTGTAGCTATGTTGTGTGTGTATGTGGCCTGATTGACCACCATTACAGAGTGGGTTGGTTTGTTGCCTCTAAGACTGCAGACATATGTGAAGATGGCCTTGTGATTGGTCTTGGTGGATGTGTCCAATTTGTACTCATAGTTGACCTTACAGTACTCTACCTGTGACCTTATATGCCTGATCAGACAAAGGCTGACTTGATGCCAAGTTGGTTCCAGCTCCTAATTTGCCCTGTACAGCCAATATAGGGACCAAGTCTGTGGTTTGGATATTGCTGCTGTCTAGCAAAGGGGATTACTTTGGTGGAGGCAGGTTTTACGAGTAAGGTATTGCTGAGTCCATACAGCTATGTTGGTGTTCATGGACACACAGTCATAATACAGCTGGACACCTCTTCAATTTCAAATAGATAATCATGCTTATTGTAGTACCCATGGCTGTGTCAGGGCAATGCAACAACCAGTAGCTGTAGAAATATCACTCTGTTGGATGCACAGTAATTAAGATTACACAGGTGTACAACATGTACAGCTTATTTAACTGATTTTTTGCATCCCATGTCTGTTATTATGAGGCAGCGAGATACACCTACTCATACTGACATGTGCACAGGTAATACGTGATATACATATCTGTTCTATATCAGTATGGCACACTGTATTTACACACTTGCTGCCCAGTCATCCCTCTCAACCTGAAAGAGCAGGACATCTGTAGGACACCACACATACATGGCAGCAATGGGACAAAATTAGTGACACTGTCTTAATATTGCTGTATCACACTTGAGTCATTATAGCACAGTAGCCGTTGCATTGACAGACATACCCTGGAGGATGTCCAACACTCATATGGCAGGAAGAGAGGAGAAAGGCTAGGAGTGTGGTAGTGAGGGTAAGAACATTTAATGTTGGCAGTATGACTGGTATAGGGACAGAGCTAGCTGATATGATGGCCATAGGAATGTGGATATATTGTGTGTGCAAGAGGCCAGATGGAAGGGAAGTACAGCTAGGTGTATCAGAGCCAGGTCACAATTGTGCTATCAGGGTGTGGATGGGAGGGGGGATGGGGTAGATGTTATCCAGATGGAACAGTATGTCAAGGGTGTTTTTGGAGGATGACATGAGTGTCTGATAGAGTGATATTTATGAATCTGGAAATGGATGGTGTAATGATGAATGTTGTTAGTGCATATGCTATGCAAGTTGCTTGTGCGGTGGAGGAGAAAGAGAAATGTAAAGTCAGTTTTATGATGTGGTGATGACTGTACCCGAGGGTGAGATAGTGGTGATTGCAAGAGATTTCATTGGCCATGTTGGTGAAGGGAAAAGAGGGGATGAGTGTATGTATGGTGTTAACCAAAGGAATGTAGATGATGAGATGGTAGTTGATGTTGCAAAAAGGATGGACATGGCTGAGGTGAATACATACTATAACAAGAGGAAGGAGCATTGGGTGACACACAAGAGTGGAGGGAGATGCACACAGGTGGAATATATCCAATGTAGAAGGGCCAGTTTGAAGGATATTGGAGACTGTAAAGTGGTGACAGGTGAAAGTGTAGTTAAGAAGCAGAGACTGTTTGTCTGTAAGAGGATGTAGATGATCAAGACGAAAAGGAGTGTGAGGGCAGCACCAATGATCAGATGGTGGGAACTGGAAAAAGGTGATTGTGAGGTGGAGTTCAAGGAAGAGTTAAGACAGACACTGGGTGGTCGTGATGATTTACCAAATATCTGGGTACGTACAGCAGAGCTAGTAAGGGAGATGGCTAAAAAAGTGCTTGGTGTGAAATGTGGATGGAGGAATGAGTATACGGACACCTGGTGATGGACTGAGGAAGTACAGGACAGTATACAGAGAAAGAGGTTGGGGATGAAGGATTGGGATTGTCAGAGAGATGAGGAAAGTAGACAGGAGTATAAGGATATGAGGTGCATGACAAAGAGAGAGGTGGCAAAGGCTAAGGATGAGGCATATGATGACTTGTATGACAGGTGGGACACTAAGGAGGGATGTCAGGACTTGTACTGGTTGGCTAGACAGAGGGACTGAGCTCAGAAAGATGTGCAGCTGATAAGAGTGATAAAGGATAATGAGGGAAACATACTCAAAAGCAAGGAGAGTGTGTTTAGCAGATGGACAGAGTACTTTAAGAGGCTGATAAATGAAAAGAATGAGAGAGAGAGGGTTGGGTGATCTGGGTATGGTAAATCAGGAAGTACAACACATTACCAAGGAGGAAGTAAGGAAATCTATGAAGAGGATGAATTCTGGAAAGCTTGTTGGTCCACATGACATACCTGTGGTAGTCTGGAGGTGTTTAGGGGAAATGGCAGTGATGTTTTTCATCAGCTTGTTTAATGATAACTTGGAAAGTGAGAGGTTGCATGTGGAGTGGAGAAACGTGTTTGTGTGCCATTTTAAGAATAAGATGTGCAGAGCTGTTGTAACTACAGAGGGACAACATTAATTAATCACAGCATGAAGTCAAGGGAAAGAGTAGTGGAAGGTAGGTTAAGCAGGGCTGTGATGAATAGTGGTCAGCAGTATGTTGTCATGCCAGGAAAGAGCACTACAGATGCAATGTTTGCTCTGAGAGTGTTGATGGAGTAATACAGAGAAGGTCAGGCGTTGCTTTGTGTCTTTCTAGACATAGAGAAAGCATATGGCAGGGTGCCTAGAGGGGAGTTGTGTTATTATATGAGGAAGTCATGAGTGGCAGAGATATATGTAAGACTGGTTCAGGATACGTGGAAGGGTGATGTGGCAGCAGTGAGGTCTGCTGCAGGAGTGACAGATGTGTTTAAGGTGGAGGTAGGATGACATCAGGGATCAGCTGTGAGCCCTTTCTTATTTGCAATGGTGATGGACAGGTTGACAGCCAAGATCATACAGGAGTCCCTGTTGACTATGATGTTTGCAGATGGCATTGTGATCTGCACTGAGAGTAGGGTACAGATTTAAAAGACCCTGTAGAGGTGAAGATATGCTCTTGAGAGGAGAGGAATGAAGGTCATCAGGGCTAAAACAGAATATATGTGTGTAAATGAGAGGGAGGGTAGAGGAATAGTGAGGATGCAGGGAGTAGAGTTGGTAAAGGTGGATGAGTTTAAGTACTTGGGATCAACAGTTCAGAGTAATGGTGAGTGTGGAAGAGAGGTGAAGAAGAGAGTACAGGCAGGGTGGAATGGGTGGAGAAGAGTGTCAGGAGTGATTTGTGACAGACGGGTACCAATAAGAGTGAAAGGGAAGGTCTACAAGAGGGTAGTGAGACCAGCTATGTTATATGGGTTGGAGACGGTAGCATTGTCGAAACGGCAGGAGTCAGAGCTGGATGTAGCAGAGTTAAAGATGTTAAGATTTGCAGTATATTAGAGGGTTAGCTCAGGTTGGACAGTTTGGAGAAAAAGCAAGAGAGGCAAGATTGCGTTGGTTTGGACATGTGCTGAGGAGGGATGCTGGGTATATTGGAAAAAGGATGCTAATGATGGAGCTGCCAGGTAAGAGGAAAAGAGGAAGGCCTAAAATGAGGTTTATGGATGTGGTGAGAGAGGACATGCAGGCGGTTGGTGTGAAAGAGCATGATGCAGAGGACAGGAAGAAATGGAAACAGATGATCTGCTGTGGCGACCCCTAATGGGAACAGCTGAAAGAAGATGATGATATGGTCAGTGTGCATAACACTGGGCAGTTTAATGGTATGAGCTCAGTAAATCACATGCAATTCAACACACACGTGTGCAACAGTACTTTACTTTGCAAATACCATGTATAGGCCTCTCACATTTCTGAGACAACCAAGTATACCATAGTTGTATTCACAAGTAAGATATAGATATGTATGACATACCAGTAGCTGGCTTAGCATTTTCACAGTCAGTATTGTTCAGCACACACTGCAGTAGTAGTCATATGTGAGCCATCATTTTCTGGGGTGACTCAGGGGCCTGACCTATGATCTATGTCACTGCAGACAGACTCAGATGCTATGGGCATAGGTTCTAATCAGCAATATATTAGTACAGCAAGTCTTGCTGAGACATCTATTTTACAGTTCCTATTTCCCATTCTTACATACCCCCTACTGCAGTCTGTTACATGCTTACTTGTTTGACATACCTGTTTGTTTTATTCAAGTGTAGGTGGTTATGTCCTGCTTGGTTTTTCTTTTTCTTTTCACTGTTCCTCTCTCTTTCTCTCTCTGTCTCTCTCTCTCTCTCTCAAGGATGTAGGGTGCATATTTGTTTTGCATAGGTAGCAGTTTGCCTTTTGTAGGTAATGCTCATAAGTAGCTGATGTCCTGTGCACCAGTTGGTGTCCCCCACTTGATAATTGCATGCAGGATAGCTGTGTTGTTATTCATACAGTCAATGGCATGGCAACAAACTCCTATCATTGAGTACATCATATGAGCATTGACCATTTTCCTTGCTAGTGAGGAGACTTTCATGGAGATGTGTGAAAAACAGCATCACACAGGATATTTGGAAATACCTCTTACAACCAAAACTGTGGAGACAGGCAAGCAGAATGGGGGAGAATGTTCCAGGCATAGGGACAGAATCTAAGTATTGCTGTTATACATTTAGATTAATGCTAGTCTAACAGGGTTTGTGTGGACATGGAGTTCCTTGGTGATTTTAACTCTGACAATCTTATGTGTTTCATATAACTCTCACCTGAAGGGTTATCCGTAGAATGACTAGAATTCAGACTCCTACATTTGGTGTATTTTTCAGACATTTTTTATCTTTGCAAAATCAGTAGCATACTCTGGGGATTGCCATCAGTAACTGCTAACATCCATTTTTTGTTTCTGACCTCGTACCCCTCAGAAAAGATATGTTACAACTAACCGTTACAACAGCAACATTCTCAGTTTATAACAGCAATATTTCAAATATGCCCCTGTTTTTGGGCTTCTGTCCGACAATTATCTCAGGCTTTGTCCAGATGTCATGCAGTAAGAGTTTGATAGGTATGGTATATGATTATTTAGTGCTTACATTCCTGACATTATCCCAATGATGTATCAGGCTGCCAGACATGTTATGTGGAAGAGGCCTTATATATGAGGGGAAAGCCTGGACATTCTGTGGGACTCTGTACAGTTGAGAGGTCTGTGCATTTATGGCAATTGTTGACAGACTTTCAGGATTGTGTATCAGTGTATTGTGTCAGTGTTACTTGGCCTGTGTAGGGAGGGGTGTGGGTGTATGTGTTATGGCTCCTTTTCTATCTGCCTGTGCATGCTGCTCCTGTTTCTGGAGGTCTATAAGCTGGATATGTTTGTATGGGAAGATTGAGACATGCCCCATACCACAGTCAGTCATCATAGTACACTGTGAATTGGGCCAGTATATGTGGTAGTGTGTGAGTGGCAAACATGTTGAGATGTTTTTGTTCACACAGTCCTTATACTGTACTGTTTATTTGCTTACTGGTATGTCACTGTGACTGTGGTTGAATTGATTGTGGTTATGCACTCTCACACTGGTGTCTGTTTTTCAGTGCTGTGACATCCCTGTAGTGCCTGATATATTTGCCAATGCATGTGTAATTCCCCCTAGCAGATTTGGGTTAGTGTTGTGTCAGTCTAACTGTAGTTTGGGCAGTGCTTGGTGACATGCTTAGCAGCTGAGTATAGTTTCCCTAAAGTGATGTTATGTCCAGATGTTTGTAGAACGTAGTGTTGCCTGGCCCCCATAAGTGCTGTGTATAACTAACACATCAGTGGGCTGATATGAGGATTTCAGTCACTAATTAGTGGGAAGTAATTAAGTGTTAGACTTGTACTTTTTCAGTCAATATATGTTAGGACAGACATGAGGGTGCTACAACAGCAACTGTGTCAGCTTATCTACTCCAGTATTTCAGATATGTCCTTATTTCCCTGGCTTTTTCCCCCCACTTTGTCAGGCCTGGCCCAGACTCATTGCACTAAGGGGTTCTGAGCCTACCTCAGGACTGTTTGGATTGTTGCAGTATGTCCAGGTTTATTGCTCATATTTCTGTTCTGTTCCACAGATGTATTATTTTCATATCCCTGGTAAATTACTGTGAGGATCTAAGGATTTCTGACAGTAAATGATGACATACATTTCACTTTCAGAACACACATCTTTCAGAACTTGTATGCTGAAATAAACCCTGTCACTCTGGCAACATTCTACATTTATAAGAGCGACATTTGAAATATGTCCCTAGTTTTGTCCCATTGTCCCCCATTTGGACAGCTTTGGGCCAGATTTCTTGCAGTAAGGGGTTGGTAGGTATGGTTCTGAGGTATGACTCCACTTCATGTGTATATATATATATATATATATATATATATATATATATATATATATATATATATATATATATTTATAAATATATATATATATATATGTGTGTTTGTGTGTGTGTGTGTGTATAGTTTATGTGTCTATCACTATTTATATTATGTATATATTTTCCATATATATGCATCTCCATACATATGTACATGTGTATATGTATAAATACGAGGCTTGACTGATTCTACAGAATCTTTTCCCTACTGTTGAATGAGCATATGTTGAAAAAAGCATCAGCAGTTGCTACAGCTAAAATGGTGTAGTAGTACATTGCTCTGAATATGGTGTACAGGTTCCCGGGTTCAAGACCTAGCCAGGCTGGTAATTTTGTTGATCTTACAACCACTTACTCACACTTACATCCACACTAATTCTTTAAAAGAAAAGAGAAAGGGGTGATATGAAAGTGGTGGAAAAGGGACATGCAGAGGGAAGAATAATATGGAAGATAGCTGCGGCTGTGCAGGATGGGTGTACAGAAGGTCCATAGCTGTCCATTTCTTATACAGCAACAGCTGTGCATTTGTACAGACTTTGGAGATGAATTTGAACACTCAAACCCCAGAGAGAGGGGTGAGGACAACATAAATGTGTTGTTAGACCTGCTAAGCATAGCTGAGCATTGCTAGCCAATTCTCACAGTTCATTTTCATAATAAACCACACTAATGACTTCATTTAATAAGTGTATATGATTCCCCTTACATGACATGGCTGTATGTGCTTTCATTACAGTAGCAATGGGTGTAACTCTATTGTATGGAACACATGTATACATGGGTGTTTCCACATGTTAGATGCACTCACACATCCATTTTACACCAGCTACACTATCCTGGGTGACAAAAATAACTTGCCACATATTTTAATATGAATATAGCACTTTTAACACTGCTTTCTCATGTAAATTTGGATTGCTTGTTCTATTACTCAAACCATGTACACCTGCATGCAAAGCTGGGACTCTGACCACTTCACCTTCTCGGTTTGGGGATTTGAGCTGTATATATTTATTTATCGCCTATTGGATATTAATATTATATAACTATATTAAATGGAGAGTATTGTGGTTTTTGGCCATGTCATTGAGGACTGCTGTCATGACATTAAATTTCAGTTTCAGACTTGTATCCTTCTGAACATTAATGCTAATGCATAACCTGTTTTCTATCAACTTTCTGTCTGTCCTCTGTGCAGATGGGGAGATACCGGTGGTCAGGCTGTGGTTGACTACACTACAGAATGGGTCTGAGAGCCAATACCTGTGTTCATGTTGGTTGCAGCCAGGAATGGTATCAGACCTATGGAGACCTCTATGTGTTGCCTTTGAGAGGGCATTACTGATGTGCTTTCCTGATCATGAGGGGAGGGAGACAGGTGCTGTACATGCACATGTGTACCTATGGGGGGGCAGGGGATGATGTTTACACTTCACCTGTCTTCAGCTGATTGCCTATATCCATGGCATATTTGTATGCGGTGTTATTGACCACCACTAAAGAGCAGATATGTATGTATGTTGCCTCTGGAACTGCAGACACACATCTGGAAGGCCTAGTGATTGGCCTTGGTGGATGTCTCCAGTTTGCACTCAAAGACAGACTTAGGGTACGTCACCTGTGACCTTATTTGCTTGTGCAGAACAAGATGACATGGCGTCCGATGAGGCACCCATTCCTTCTTGGCCCATCCTGCGATTATTTCCACCTATGGTGTTAGTTGTGTATTTCTGCTGTCCACCACAAGCATTCAGCCTACCTTGAGGGAGTTGATGTCCTGTTGGGTATTGCTGAGGCCATAAAGCTATGTAGGTGCCCACATAGTAAAACAAATAAATAAATAACTCCCAAATGCTAAAGGTGGTCTGTCACAAAAACAGTCAATATTAGCAGAAAAAAGACAGAAAATCCACCCAAGGATGGCCAATCAACGAAATCCACAAGTGTTCCAATTAAAATGTAGTCCTGTGTGGGTGTGGGCCTGGACACTGCTGCTAGTTCCAACATATGGGACACCCTTCATGTGGGCCTTGCCAATTTTCCTTGCCTGTGCAGGGGACATTATGGAGGTGTGGGGGCTACAGCTTTACATACAGTAGGTGGAAATACCTCACAGGACAGGACATGTGGAGACAGGCCAACAACATGAGGGACAAAGCTTCAGAACTGGGTGCAGATTGTATGCCATTAGTGCTGTTATACATATGAAGGGTTGTTATATTGACAGAGTTAGTCTGGACATGCATTTACTGGGTGACTTGACATCTGACAGTCATATGCCTCTGACATACCTCTCAACTGGCATGTTGTCCACAGACTGTTCAGATGTTTCCCTGTTATGCTTGGTCTGTTCATTGAACAATATCTGTTTTAGTGGGGTTGGTAGAATTATGTGAGGATTGTAGTCAGTAACCATTGACATCCATTGGTGTTCCAGACATCATATCTTTCAGGGATGTTATGTTACAACAATAAGTGTAACACCAGCTACTGTTTCAGTTTGCAACACCATTATGTGTGATATGTCCCTTTCCAGCCCCCTGTCCCACAAGTACATCATGCATTGTCCAAATGTCCTGCACTATGAGGTGCAGAGGTATGGTATATCCTTAATTACCAACTGCACTCCAGTTATCATGCCAATGACCTTGAAGACTCCTGGCCATGGTATGCAGCGATGGCCAGGATTATGGTTCCATACCCTGGTAATTCTGTGGAAATCTGTACATATGACAGTTATATCTGTCTGGCCATTGTGAACAGACTGCCAAGATTGTTTAGCAGTGTTGTGTGTAGATGTTTGCTGGGCTTGGTAGGGAGAGTAGAAGATGTGAGTGCCACACATACTTTAAATATTGGACTCTGCATGCTGCTACAGCTGCTGGTGGTCTATCATGTCTGTATGCTTTTAGGGGCTGACTGTGAAATGACCTGTAACACCTCAGGATTCCCAGCACACTGTGAAATGGGCCAGTTTATGTTGGTGTAGTGTGTGACTGGCAATCAGGATATGTTTGTTCAGACAGTCATTGTACTCTAGAGTTCATTTTGTGCACTAGTATGTTGCTGTGACTGCGGTGTAAATGTTTTTGGGTGGACATTTTTGCATGACTCTCTGCTTTTCACTACAGTTCCATCCCTGTAGTGCATGTTATATTTGAATATACATGAGTAATTGCCCAGAGGTGTTATGGGGGGGGGGGTGTCATGTTGGTCTTACTGCACTTCATAAGGTGCTGGGTGACATGTTTGGCAGCTGTCAGGGCATTTCCATTCTGTTACATCACTGCAGTCATACCTCTCCACTGTCCAGAGGCCTAGATGTGTGGCTGATATGTTTAGTCTGTTCCCCAGACAGTTGGTGCCCTTGGCTAATTGGTAGGACACTCTGGGAATGCAGTCAGTAAATGGTAACATCCATTGGTGTTATTGACTTCATATCCCTCAGAAAAGATATGTTACAACAAAGCCAGTAACACCAGCAACAGTCTACATTTATCACAGCAATATGCCCAATATACCCCTGTGTCTGGGCCTCTGTCCCCCAATTATGCCAGATTTTGTCCATATGTCATGCTCTAAGAGGTTCAGAGGTATGTAGTATCATTATTTATTGCATTCATTCCAGCTACCATTCCAGTGATTTCATAAACCTCCAGACATCTAACAAGGAAGCGGCCATTAGATATGAGTCCTATGCCTATACATTCTGTGTGAAACTGTACATTTGAGAGGTCTGCGTATGTCTGCCCATTGTTAAAAGACTGTCAGGATTGTGTAGAAGTCTAGTGTGTACATGTTATCTGGGCTGTGTAGGGAGGGTGAACATGTGATTGTCATGGGCCCTTTCTATCTGACTGTGCATGCTGCTCCAGTTTCTGGTTCCCTATCACCTGTATATGTTTGTACATGCTGACAGTGACATGTCCCGTAACACCTCACGATTCCCACTATACTGTCATTTGGGGCAGTATATGTAGGGTAATGTGTGAGTGGAAAACAGGATTTTGTTGCTCACAGTAATTATACTGTAGTGTTCAGTTTGCTTACTGGTATGTCACTGTGACTGTGGTGCAATTTTTGGGCGTATACACTTTCACAGTAGTGTCTGTTTTCTACTAGTGTTACATCCCTGTAGTGCCTGTTATATTTGCTAATGCATATGTATAGCCCCAGAGCTGGACTTGGGTAGTGTTATGTCAGTCTGATTGTAGTTTGGACATTGCTCGGTAGCTCAGTGTAGTTTCCCTACTGTTGTCTTTTGTCCACATATTTTAAGATGTCCAGGTGTCTGGGCTATATCTTTGGTCTGGTCCCCATAACTGTTGTGTATTCCTGACACATTAGTGGGATGATGTGGGGATTGAGGTCACTAACTAATGAGAAGCAATTGAGTCCTGGAATTGTGATATTTCAGTCGATATATGTTAGGACATACAGTGTTACTACATCAACTTTCTCAGCTTATCTACTGACGGATTTTGGATATGTCCATATTTTCATGCCTTTGTCCCCCCACTTTGTCAGGCTTGGACCATATTCATTGCACTAAGGGGTTCTGAGCATACCTCTCCACTGCCAGGATTTTCACAGAATGTCTGGATGTTTGGTCCATACTTTTGTGCAGTTCAACAATTTATTTGTATTTGTCTGGTAAATCACGGTGAGGAAACAAGCATTTATGTCAGTAAATAATGACATAACATTTCAGTTTCCATCCTCATATTCTTCATTAATTGTCTGATGAAACACACGCTGTTGCTGTAGCAAATGTCTTCATTTGTAACAGCAATTTTTGAAATATGTCCCTGTATGTGGCCCATCCCCCCCTCTTACACACTCTGTACAGGTTTCTTGCATTAACAGGTTGAGATGGATGGTTCTGAGGTATAACTGCACTGCATGTTTTATATATATATATATATATATATATATATATATATATATATATATATATATATATATATATATATATACTTTTTTTTTCCTTCCTTTATATTTTTATATATGTATATCTATATTATAACTGTACTTTTTCAGATATATGTTTCATCAGACATAAATATATATATATATATATATGGTTTACTATCATTTATTCGAAGTGAAGTCGGTCGACGCCACTTCGTTCGAAAATTGGAATGTCAACCGTAGGCAATGTCGAACACTGATATTGCCAAAATACACATCTGCCCCTATTTCGACCCATGTTAAAACCCGTCCCTAGGTAGCAGTCAACATGTATTTTGGCAATTCCGGTGTTCGGCATTGTGAAATTCGTACAATCTCAGTCAACCATGTGAACAGTCGACCGAGTACATTTCGGGTATATGATAGTAAACCACTATATGTATATATATATATATATATATATATATATATATATATATATATATATATATATATATATAGCTATAGACAGATAGATAGTTATAGATATATATGTGTGTATATGTCTATATACATAGGTTCATAGGTTGGTACTAGGCTATCGGCCCTAGGGCCTATACAAGCCTAGCCATAACAATTCCCTGGCTATTTCTTCCCACAGTATTTACTTCCCTGGACCCCAGTCTAGCAGGGCGACTGACGTGATTCCCGGGATGAATTTCCTATCTCTCATCCAATCATCAAGGTTCCTTTTGAAGAGGGCCAAAGAGGCGCTCTGCTTGACATGTATGGGCAGTCTATTCCAGAGTCTGCAGAGTCTCTGGGTCAGGAACCTATGCCTCCAGCATGGTTTTAGATCCCTGGAGCATGCGGCTCTGAGGAATTGGGATTTCTTTAAGTGTAGCATGTCCAACAGCTTTGGATTTGACATGGCCTTCTATGTTAAGCAGAGATCGCCTCTGAGTAGATGATATGCGACAGAGTATAGGTGGAGTTTTTTAGATGGTCAGCATAGGGCATCTAGTTTAGGTCTGTGATTCTTTTAGTGAGGTATTTCTGTGGTCTTTCCAGTTGTTGCAAATGTCTTGAGAGGTGCATACCAAATGGGGCATTGTATTCTATAATGGGTCTAATGAGGGATGAGTACAGTGGGACAATTACCTCGTATTTTCTGGATGAAAAGCCATTAGTGATGAGGTGTGCCACATAGAAGGATTTCCTGACTGTTGTAGCGATTTGGTTATTGAAGGTGATACCACTGTCCACCTGTGTCCCTAAGTCTCTTATCACACTTTCAGTGTTTAGTGTACTGCCACCTATGTGATAATTCACGGGTACATGATTTTTCCAAAAGGGGATAACTATACATTTCTTGGCATTGAGCTTGAGCCTATGGCCCTGGCACCAAGCATCTGTTTATGTAAGGCCCTTTTATAGAATATCCACATCATCTGGGGATTCAATAAACGCTCCCAGTTTGCAGTCATCTGGGAACTTTGTTAGCCAGAGTCCCTTAGTGTTAGCCTGTACTTCAGAGAAGTAGATGCCAAACAAGAGCGGTCGCAGGACTGAACTCTGAGGTACTCCACTTGTCAACTGTCTGGAGCTGGATTTGGAGATGGCTACTTTTACAGTTTGTGTTCTGTCAGTAAGCCAGTTGGCAACCCATCGAGTGATGTAGGGATTAATGCCCAGCTTAGTAAGTTTATCTATGATTCCAGACCGGGGTATGATGAAGAAGGCCTTGGATATGTCCAGATAGGCTATGTGAACCACCTTACCCTTGTCCACGGCTCTGGAGACTGACTCAAAGTAGTAAATCAGGTTCAAGAGCCAAAATTCTACCCTTCATGAAGCCAAACTGCATGTTGTCTAGAGTTTGAAGGTTTCCAATGTCTTTGTCTATAAGTTCCATGACAATACATTCCATGGCCTTGCAGATCAGGCTCATAAGACTGATGAGGCGGTAGTTTCTGGGATACAAGGTGGGTCCCCCCTTGTGGAGTGGGATAACTGTAGCTGTGCGCCACTCAGTGGGCATGAAGCCTGAGGTGAGGCTATGATTAAACATGACACTTAGGTGAGGTGACAGGTCATTTTGTTGTTCATGTAGTACTCAGCCTGGGATGTTGTCTAGTTCCATGGATGCTATATTCTTAGCTTTGGAGAGTGTGTTTTTTACCTATGTGGCCATTATTACTGGAATTTGGCAATCTTTCGGTATTGAGATGGGCCCTTTAGGGGGTGAGAGGGGGTGAAGTTTGCACTGAATCAATCTGCCAGGATATTGGCAATATCCTTGAGATCAGTATATTTAATGCCATTCTGTTTTAGCTCAGAGCAGATCTGAGCATTGCCATTTACATTCTTGACATAGCTGTAGAATGCCTTGTGGTTGCCTTTTGAATATTTGGCAATTTAATTTTCATATCTAGCTTTGGAGGATTTTATGAGAGATCTCAGCTTCTTACTGAGGCTGGTAAGGGTGATTTTTTGCATCCTGGGATTTTCGTCTTTTCTTTAACAGTTTCTTCCTTTTGTTGTAAAGTTTTTTATTGCAAGGGACCACCAGATTAGCTTCCTTTTTTTGGAGGAGAGCGTCTTGGTTCTATTGGGGATGGCACTATTCATGCACGAGTTGATGTGCTCGTACAGTGCCTTATTGTAGGATCAGCAGTCAAACCTTCAGTTCCCGATTGTGTGGGTGTCATGAAGTTTGCCACTTCTGACTTGAGTAGCATGAAGTTGGCTTTGGAGAAGTTTTTTTACAGAGGTTTCCTTACTGGGGGGGGTGGGATGTGGATGTCAAGAGTGATTAGCTTATGGTCAGACCTGACAACGAGGGGGTGACCATAGGTGTGGAGCATTGATTTCACTTGTTGGTAATGACCAGGTCTAGGATATTGGAACCCCTGGTGGGACTAAGGATTAGTTGATCTGGGGCATTGGAATTTATGACTTCCAAGAACCGTTGGGCAAAGGTGTTGGTACATGAGTAGCTTTCCCAGTTAATGGCGGTGTAGTTGAAATCACCCAGTATTAGGGTGTTTGGTTGTATCTTAGTATTTTCCAGTATGTTTAGAAAGGTGTAGTGAGAATCTTGGGGCATGGTGGGGAATCTGTTGCAAGCTACAATTTGGATTGCATTCTTACCTACTGTTAGTTGCACCTGGAGAATTTCAGATGCATTGTGTTGGGCAGCTAGCCTGGTGTTGTGAATATCCTTGGTGAATATGGACACTTCCACCTTTAGTGTTTCAGTCCTGGTTTGGTGGCTGAAAAGTGTGGTACGATTTGTAGCCTGGTATTGCAGGGATGGTCTCTGGAGCCTTGAACCAGGTCTCAGTTACTGCACAGATATCAATGTTTTCCATTTTTAGGAATGCCTCAAGAGAGTGCATTTTGAGGTTTAGACTTCTAGCATTGAGTAGCATGACCTTCAGATTTTGCATGTTTGTACCTGTTATGGTGGTGGTTTTGTCCTTTGAACTTTGCCTAAAAAAGACTCTATAGGGATGGCAAGAGCCTTAGCCAGTAACCTGAATTACAGGGGCAACAGGTGCTAACCATCTCTGGCAAAGCATTGCGGTCTGTCGATCATGTCATCCCAGGCAGACAGATATTGGATCCACTTTGAATGACACCAGAAGCTTAGCCAATTGTTGAAGTAATTTTGCCCTTATATTGTGGTATCATTTAGGGTGAAGGCAGGATGCTACTCAAGGCTAGGTTCATAGCTGCCTGGTCCACATGATTCAAGAGCTCTTCCATGTCTCTTTTCATGTAGTCCAGGGAGGTACATCTCAAGTCATTCACTCCAACATGGACAATGACAGTCATATTTGTACTTGTTGTGGAGAGACTTGAGTGCATGTGTTATGTGGCCTATCCTGTCACCCGACAGGTAGCTGACTGTAATTTTCTCCTTGTTCAGCCTGGTGAGTGGGACATCAGTGTGCCTGACTATGGAGTCCTCTATGACTAAAGTGTTGGGTACGTTGTCTTGCCTTAGGGGCTGTTGTTGGGTGGCATACTGGTGTTGTGAGCTATGTGACACTTTGTGATTGGTGTTTGTTTGCATTTCAGCTTCAGAGGTCCTTGTTGCTTGGGCAGGTTAATGTTAAGGGCCTCCACATATGTGGGTTTAGTGTTGCTATGTGTGGGTGTTGATGGTGTGAGTTTAGAAGGGCTATGTGTTGCTTGAGGTGTAGTGTGGGTGTTAACCTTCTCCTCTGGACTGTCTAGCACAATCCTGGGTGGAGAAAGCTTTGCTTCCAGTTTGGCTATGTAAGTGCATCTCTTCAGGTTGTAGTGTTGGGTGGTAGGAGGAGAGGGTTGTCTGTGTACATGAGGCATTTGCTGCATTGCCTCAATATGCCCAGATTCACTTGGTGGACAGGAAAAATCATCGGAAGCTGACCCTTTGACATACCTGGTTTGGTGCTTTTCTTTTTTTTAAAGTACAGGAGCTGTTTTCCCTTACCTTAGCAGGGTACTTTGCAATTATAGGCTATTTAGTGCCTATGATTAATTTCCCCTTATTAACAAAGAGAGCCGAGTGCTTGTATCAGTTTAAGACTTCCTAGTGCTCTCCAGCAGGTTTTAAAGCAAGTGCTAGTCACAGGGATGCTTAAAGGTAAGATGAAAAAAATGGTTTATCCTAAACACTGCGGTGTGCACTAGAGGAGTTAGATGTGACAGTAGGTAACATAAGTTTTACCTGTCTAAAAAGTTAAATTTTAGTGGAGAGTCACTGATTTTAAAACAGCAAGATAGACTGAAAGGGGGTGGTCACTTTTGTATTCTGGTACTATAGGCAGCTGTACCAAAACGCTAGCTGCCACCTCTCACAGATAAATCCAGCTGAAGAAATGGAGTCTGTTCGTAAAAGCAAAAAATATTTAATGAACAAAAGTTGAGCGCTTTCACTCGCTAAGGCGAGCTTCCTCAGAACAAAGAATTGATTGTGTCAATCAATTAAATAATTAAAAATGGCACCAAAACCAGCTCATTCAACTATTAAATAGATATGAAATTTAAAATATGCCATATAACACAATTGTATAAGCAATTACAAGTCATGAATAAAAAGTTTTTGACAAATCATAATAAGAAATGTGCATTGAAACAACTCTAGTATAAAATATAAACACATATAAAAAACAGTGGATAAAGAAACTATTTAATCTAAAAGGAGAAATTTTCTGTTGACAAAAGCTCGTTGATGAGCTCTACTGGAACTAAACTGCCTGAGTGCAAAACTGCGAATGTGTCCGTGGACAGAAGGCAGTTGCAGGAGGAAGTGGTTAACACCGGTTCCCATATGGACGACAAGGAGGAGGTGCCTTCTACATCTTCACCTGGAATCCCAAATGGACAAGGACATGGGCCAGGTTCAGGTTGCGAGATAGACATACCTGGGTCTGCTGTTCTGTTGGACAATATCAGGACCGACGTTTCGGACTTTACATTTGATTTTTCTTTCGGCAACTTTGCTGAGGAGGCGAGGCGTACGGGCGCTAGACCTAAACGCTCGCAACCCCCTCGCACATATGCTTTCGTGTCCAGAGATAAAAATCAACTGAAAGGTACTGTTCCTGTTGTTGTTAGTAATTCAAATTCTACTGCTGACAAAGGGACTATGTACAAACAAAAAGCATTACAGGACTTTTTTGAATATGACTGTAAATTTGATAATACACCTGTGGGCAAGACTCAAAGTTTTAGTCGTGCCTCTAAAGGTACTTTAAGGGACTACATTTACCTATTTGGTAAAAAGTTGAATAACATCAACGCTTTAAAACTTGACAATGCTTATTTAAATCATTGCATTACTACCAAAATAGTCCCGATGGGACTGAGGTTTTTCAAATTGCCTTTGGGCATTGACATTAATGTTGATGTTGAAACTGAGTTTAATGCCTTATTTGATTCCTTTGGGGTGGAATATATGAAACTCTTAATAAAGCACAATGATATGAAACTTTGCAAATGTATTACTGAGGTAGAGAATTTGAATAATATTATTACACAGGATTTGGCGGTTGCACAATGGGAGAAGCTTTATCTTAAACAGTTTTCACTTGCAGAAGATAGGGCCAAAAAGGCTTTTGAACGCAAATACAAAAAAAATTCAGAGAGACAAAGAGCAGTATAGTAGACATACTTGTTACAAATGGTGTAACAATAAAGTGGTTACAGAGAATGTTTCCCAGGGTAGACATACTGAATATTATCAAAAGGCAGATGATTTTGAGCAGGATTTTTTTCTATCTCCCACAAAAAAGACTCAAGGGAATTGGAGAAAAGGGGGAAAATGGAGAAAGAAGTATTAAATAGTTCTTCTTATGTAGTTGAATCTGGTGATACGCAGATTAATTCCAACCATCAGGGCATAGTCGCTATTGATGATATATTAAGTGAGTATAATAACTTCAAAATTTTCAATTACAGCAATGTCAGGTTGCAAACTGCACATTTCAGCCTTTTTTCCAAAGGTTTGAAATTCATACCCACACCTGCATTTCGCGTAGTTGACACTATTTTAGAATTTAAAAAGTTCACTAGGAAACTTAATCTTGCAATTATGTTTAATAACAAAGCTAGTTCTAAAGATGCAAGTGGTACAAGCTTGAAGAAAAAAAGTACTTTTATTCCTAACAATAACCCTTGCATTTCCGCCTTTGATAAAAAGGTTGTTAAGGAGATTTACACTCTTAACAGGAAAATTCATAACAACAAGAGTAAAAAAGTATTCAACAATTTAACTAATGAAGAAAGTTCAATTCTTAATGATTTTATTCTTGATCGTAGCAACAGAATCATGAAGCCTGACAAAGGTGGTGGCATTGTCATCTTTGATGCCACGATGTACAGTGCCATTATACACAACATACTTCATGCTTCTGGTAATTATGTTGTGGCTTCTTTAAATGAAGTGAACATTGCCCACAGAAGAATTGACATGTATTTAGAAGACTACATGTTGGAACAGAGAATCTCTGAAGAGTACTTCGAATATATGAAAGTTGAATTTCCCACCCTAGCCACTATAGTTGGCATTCCCAAAGTGCATAAGGATCACCTGAATCCCCCATTTCGCCCAATAATCTCAGGCAGTAAAGCCAAGACGTTTCCTATCGGAGTAGTTATAGACACTACTTTGAAATTTATTTACGACCAACTTAATCATCTGGTCAAAGACTCTTGGGAATTTTTAAGAAATTTTCCTGTTAACATAGACAATAGAAATTTGATTTTTAGTTCTATTGATGTTACAGATTTATTCAGCAGCATACCTATTGAGGAAGGGTTAGAGGCCTTTTCTAGAAGCCTGAGAAAACACACTAAGTTCAGCTGGGACAAAATTTTTGTTTTAGTCGAACTTATGAGTATTGTGTTAGAAAATAATTTCATATTTTATGAAGGTGAAATATTCAGGCAAACCAGAGGCGTAGCGATGGGAGCGGCTTGCGCCCCCATTTTCGCTAATCTGGTTATGCTTGATTGGGAGGAGAATCAGGTGTTTAACAGTCAATATTTTGACAATATTGCATACTACTCCCGTTACCTAGATGACATCTACATTTTATGGAAGGGCAATAGTCACACTTTTGACTGCTTGATTAACTATCTTAACACAAGCAGTAGTTTTTTGAAATTTACTTCCACCCACAGTACAACAGGGGTCCCCTATCTAGACACCTTTATTACAGTTGACCCTGATGGTTTTAAATCTATGGTATATAGGAAAGCTACCTTTACAAACTCTTATTTAGATTACAACAGTTACCATCCTATCAATTTGAAAATAAATATTTTCAAAGGGCAATGCATTAGGGCCATCAGGATGACCTCTAAACATCAAGACATGGTAAATGAGTTGAAGTTCATTACAGGTCTTTTTATTGAAAGAGGTTATGACATAGCTATGTTAGAAGACATTGCCTCTTATGTGATTAGCTAATGGGGGTTAAAATATTCCCCTTTGTTGGGTGCGAGAAACTGCACTTCTGCCAACCTTATTGACAATGTCAGGTCTACAGGGAGAAACATTGTTTCTGTAGGTAGACACAAAAATCTACACACTGACAGCACTAATTGTTTCCGTAGTGCTCTCATAGTTGAATACGGCCCCTACAGTCAAGAGATTAAAAATATAGTGGTTAGAAATTGGCACATTTTAACATCAACACAGGATATCACTGACAATGTTGGTTCCAAACCCAATTTTGTTTTTAAAATGGGCAAAAACATTAAACACATTTTGGAAAATGAGAACCCACTTAACTTCAATAAAGGGTCCAACACCACCAAATGCGGTACTTGCCATCAATGCTCATACATCTATGATTTGAACAGTATCAGTTTGAATAACATCAACCACACCAAAGTTTATTTATCTAAGGGCAATCGTAAATCAACTATGTTAGTTTATATTGCTCTTTGTTCCTTCTGTCAGTCCTATTACATAGGGAAAACTGAAAGGCAACTTAGGCAGAGAGTATATTCTCATTTGTATTGCATCAGAAGGAAGGATACAAAGAATGCCCTTTACAGGCATATTTTGGAATATGGAACCGATCACACTTTTAAGTTTGGAATTTTGGAGCTGGTCAGGAACAATCCTAGGGGAGGGAATTATAAAAACTACCTGGCCTTCAGAGAATTATGGTGGCAAGTTTACACCGATGCCACTACACCCCCAGGGATCAATGATTTTCTGTCAATTAAACCGCTTCTCCTTTTAGATTAAATAGTTTCTTTATCCACTTTTTTTTATATGTGTTTATATTTTATACTAGAGTTGTTTCAATGCACATTTCTTATTATGATTTGTCAAAAACTTTTTATTCATGACTTGTAATTGCTTATACAATTGTGTTATATGGCATATTTTAAATTTCATATCTATTTAATAGTTGAATGAGCTGGTTTTGGCACCATTTTTAATTATTTAATTGATTGACACAATCAATTCTTTGTTCTGAGGAAGCTCGCCTTAGCGAGTGAAAGCGCTCAACTTTTGTTCATTAAATATTTTTTGCTTTTACGAACAGACTCCATTTCTTCAGCTGGATTTATCTGTGAGAGGTGGCAGCTAGCGTTTTGGTACAGCTGCCTATTGTTTTTTCATTTTTTGTATATCTAATTCGCTTATTTCTGGTATTCTGGTACTATGGAATACAGTAGGATGGCCAATAAATTTAAATAGTTGAAGGGGAGTGATTTCACAAAATGATAATTTTGTGCTTACTCTCACAAGCCAGTAGAAACAGAGAGGAAATGAGATATATGGTCAAATTAACATAAGGGGAAGGCATCTAGAAAGACAGTATTGTTTAAGAGCACTACAGTAACTGGGTGGGGGGGGTGATTCTGCCCTTTTCTATATACACATTTAAGTGGTCTATTAAAAATATATTGCAAGTCTGAAGTACTAGCAAACCTACTCCATTCATCCTCTATAATACATCTGACCATTCTAGCTTCTCCATCATAAGTTAGTACCAAAGCACTGTTGTATGCATTCACTACAATAGCCTTTGTTGAATGGGTACTGCTCAGATCCACAGTGTCATTGCCAAAAATAGGGACAAACTTAGTTTTCCTAGCTGCAGACACTTCTTCAAGCACCTCTGTAAGTAATGATTCTGGGTGACCCCTAACTTAAAACAACTCAAAAAGATATTTACTTTCATTTAAAAAATCATTATCATCAGATGTCATTCTACTGATGCACACAAACTGGCCTTTTACCTCCCCTTTCTTCTGGTGGTACGGGTGTGCACTAGTATAATACAGGTATGAAATTGAAAATGTCATTTTTCTATACACCCTGGTTTTAAAACCACCATTAATTTTATTAATGCAGACATCCATGTATCTTATTTCATCTTGATTCATTACATATGTAAATCTTAAAAATTCAGTAGAATTTGATAAATATGTAAAAAATTCCAAGAACCTGTCCACTGTCTCTCTCCAAAAGAAACAAATATCATCCAAAAACCGACCATAAAAGCTCCAACACTTATTAAAATCACTATTAAAAACATATTTCTTTTTCCACTAAGATACTATGATGTTAGCATAAGTCGGGGCACAATGGGCCCCCATAGCTACACCTCTTAGCTGTTTAAAAAATTCACCCTTAAAAAAAATAAAATTGTTCTTTAAAATTGCATCCATCCATATTAGATAAAGTCGACAGTCATAAGTAATGTCCTTACTGTCGAATAAAACGTCTTCCAACCATTCTAAACCCGTATCATGAAGGATAGAAGAAAACAAATCAACCACATCCGCAGAAATAAAAAGCAAACTATCTGAATAAAGGCCAGAATTTAGTTTCTTCAACAAGTCCCAAGAATCTTTTAACACATTTTCACCCCCCATAACTATTTTTTTCAGTTTTGAATCCACATATTTTGCTAAATGGGCAGTTACTGAGCCTTCTGCCAAAACAATTGGCCTTAAAGGTGAGTTGTTTATATCCTTATGAACCTTGGGGATACCAAAAACAGATGGAACTCTGGGTTTATCTACATGTAAGAAATTGTATGTATCACTATCAATAAGTCCTTCTAATAGTAAATCATTAAGGCATAACTGTATTTTTTTGTATGCTATATTCACTTCATTTAGTGACACCCTTGCATATTGTTTATCATCCCCCCGGATATCCATCATTTTCCCCTCATATACTATTTTGTCCATCAACACAATACCCCCACCTTTATTTGGTTTCATCACCCTCAAGTCTTTATTGGTTCTACATTCCTCTAGAACATTCCTTTCTTCCTTACTTAGGTTGGAAAACACCTTATTGTTAGCTACTGCTTGACGCAGTTTATTCTCTACCATGTTTTCAAAAGTCCTAAGTTGTGGATGTAACGGTGGTTGAAGGTGCTTTTTCTGCTTAACATGTTGGGCTTAAATTGGCCGTTAAAAAACAATTCCAAGTTTTTCTTATGTACAAACAACTTAAAATCAACTTGTAGCTTGAAAATATCAGTCTTAGTTCTTGGAATAAAAGTAAAACCTTTTTTAAAACAAGTTAAATGACTTTTTTCAATATTAGTATCACTATAATTAAAAAATATTAAAACCATTAAAAGTGCATCTTGGACCATTTTTAATTATTCTAAAGTCACTATCTATCTTGGGTGTGTCCCCATCGGTCCTACCCACACATTATCTGTAATTCACTGTGCCTTTCTTCCTCAACCTATCGGACCTCCGGGGGAAGGGTATTCTAAAAGGTTGTGTAAGTTTAAATTTTCATTCACTTGTTGCCCATTATACCCCTCAATATGTATCAAACTTTCATTGTGAATGTCGTACTTCTGACTTGCAATATATTTTTACTAGACCACTTAAATGTGTATATAGAAAAGGGAGCACTATTAAAAACATTCTGGAGAATGGGCCTAGCAAGGCTGGTAACTATAATCCCAGTAAAAGGGGTACACATAAGTGTGCGAGTGTACCCAATGGCCCTATGTTAAAACAGGCGATACCTGCTTTTTGAAAGCCAGAAATAGATCTATTAAAACCTTAGGTTTTGCCAACTGTAATACAAATGGTTTGATTTATTTAGCCTTGTGTAGGAACTGTGAGGCATTTTACATTGGCAAAACTGAAAGAAAATTAAAATCCAGAATGTATGAGCACAGGTATGATATAAAAAAGATGAACTTAAACAATGCTTTATATGAACACACCTTAGACTGTTCAGGAAGAGATTTTTATTTTTTTTGGGATTGAGGTACTACCAATTGATCCCAGGGGTGATCCCTGGGAGACACGCTTGGAGTACAGAGAGTTTTACTGACAGTTTGTGTTAGAAGCAAACAAACAGCCTGTGTTAAATGACATGGTTTCTTTGAAACCAGTCTTAAAATTAACAGCTGCCAAACTTTGATTTTTATTATTGCTCTAAAACTTTTGGTCAGTAGATGCCACAGTTTCATTAAGATCTCTACACAGCAGGCTTTTACAGATTTACTATTGTTTGCTTTTATCAGTATTTTTTATATGAAAGTTTTAAATGTTTTTTAACGTTTTTAAAGTTTTTAAATTTATTTAATGTGAATTTAAATCCCATATCTAGCTAAAATATTACTTATTTTTACACTTGTACTGAATGGTAGTTCTTTTCAGACAGGTTCTGCATGCATTCTTTCCTATGACACATTTTAAACATTTTAGTTTGTTAATATGTCTTTAATTGTGGATTGGTTACTTAATGGACCTATTAAGAACTTTATATAAAGGACTCATTTTTGTTGGCATGCTCATCTGATGACGTTGCTGACAAAAACACTGTGGTCCGGTTTTAGGCATTTTATTGTTTTTTTTGTGTGTTCATTAAAGTTGGTTTGCTACCTGGTGAACACTCCAGTGCCTTATTTTTTGCTTATTTGTTTGTATTTGGGCACTTGTTTCCATTCTTTTAATTTATATGTTTTATTTTACCCCTTAAATAAAAGGTTTAGTTCCTAGCTCCACCCCCTCAGTTCACAGATGATTAACCTTAACCAACCTGTTCTATTGAGCTGTACTAATTTCTGCCTGACTCACAAGAGACAGAGCTGAGGTCTCTTTTTAAGTTTTAATATGCAGTTAAAAGCAGAATACAAGTAAAACACAAGGTAAATAAAACAAATCACAGTATTCAAAATAGAAAAAGGCAATAAAGTAATACAACAAATAAAAAGCAAACTAACCGTTCCCTCACAGCAAAGTGTACCAAAGTCTGGGTGAGCCTTTCTAGTAAAGCTCTGAAATGTTTTATTTTACCCATTAAATAGAAGGTTTAGTTCCTAGCTCCAGTTCACAGATGATTAACCTTAAATGACCTGTTCTATTGACCTGTACTAATTTCTACCTGACTCACAAGAGACAGAGCTGTGGTCTCGTTTCAAGTTTTATTATGCAGTTAAAATCAGAATACAAGTAAAACACAAGGTAAATAAAACAAATCACAGTATTCAAAATAAAAAATGGAATAAAGTAATACAACAAATAAAAAGCAAACTAACCGTTTCCTCACAGGAAAGTGTAGCAGAGTCTGTGTGAGCCTTTCTGGTAAAACATATGACTGATTCCACAAAGCTTTCTCCCTAATGGTGTATGCCTCTATTGCAATTGCATGATATGTTTGAAAAAGCACCATTATTTCCTACAGCTCATATGGTGTACTGGTACATTCTTCTGACTGTAGTGTTTAGGAGCATGGGTTTGACATGTGGGACTGTTGTTTTTTTTTTCATTAATTTTGAATGACCAGAATGCATGATATGTTTGCTAAAGCATCATTTCTCACAGCTCAGATGGTATAGTGGCCTTTTGGGGTGATTGTAGAGGACAGCATCTGGGTTTGAGACTTGGCAGCGATGACTATTTTGTTGCTGGGCAGAACAAGGTCTGATGGATACATAGTTATTAAGGCACGTTTAAGTATGTTATACTTATAATTTTTTATTATAAAATAATATTTATATACACATTATAATCCCCCTATGTGCTTTCATTAAATTATATTCTTGTGTGACTATACTGTATGGGGCACTTGTTTTTATATGGGCAGAAAAAAGACAGATCGTACTGAGGAAGACAACAGTCAAAAGCGCTTATCGGATATCTGCAAGGGACCGTTTTGAACTTTTTTATTTTTCATTTTATTTTCAAGTCGAAGTTTTATTCGTATTAAAGGACTACATTTTAATTGGAACACTTGTGGATTTCGTTGATTGGCCATCCTTGGGTGAATTTTCTGTCTTTTTTCTGCTAATATTGACTGTTTTTGTGACAGACCACCTTTAGCGTTTGGGAGTTATTTATTTATTTGTTTTTATATGGGGGTTTCACATCTTTTCTACACTGACATCTCACTTTTGGAACTGCTACACTACCCTGGTTGACAAAAAAGTTGCTACATAATTTAAGTTTACTAAAATAATTTTAACACTACTTTCACATAGGAAAAGAAGTTGTTTATTTGGGATGCGAACCATGCATGTAAAGCTGTGACTCTAACCACTACACTATCTTTGCTTGGAAGTTTTATCTGTCTATTTGCATTTAGCTCCTATGGCATGTTTAAGCTATGCTAAACGCACGGCCATAACGTGCATGCCCACTTAGCTACACTTAAACATTCCTTGGGCTACTGGGAAAAAAATATATATTATTATGATATTGTTAGGTTATATGGGTATGCATTGTGGTGTTCTAACAACTACTTTGGACTGCAATTGTGAAATACTGGCATTGATTTGGCTTTCAGGCTTCTATCCTTCAGGGACTCGTGCTAATAAATATCCTGCTGTCTATCAACTTTCTAAGTGTGTAAGGGCAATTTTTCAGGTATGTCTCTAATATAGTTTTATTCCCCCCATCATTTGTGCCTTTGTTAACATGAACTGCTGTGAGGGAAAGTTGCCATACATTTGGTTTCAGACTTCTACCCTTACGTGATTCATGCTGCTTCATGACCTGTTCTCTGTCAACTTTCTATGTTTGTGGGCTCGTGCATGCGCTTTTTCATTTTGGAGGATTTATCCATTGTTGTGTGTGGATTGGCATACAATTCCTGCTTTAGCAGGTTACAAAAGTGTCATACAGCACTTTAGCAATGCAGGGGGTGTGTTACAGAGTATGTAACACACCCCCTGCATTGCTTTCTTATTGCCGTTTTTATTTCAGTGTCTGCAAACACTGAAATGATACTTTTTATCACACTGAAATACTGGCATAATATTAGAGCACAGCTCTAATATTATGCCAGTTCAGTGTAGAAAGTGCTGCATGGCACTTTCTGAGTGCAGGGGCCATGTTTAGTGTCTGTACACTACTTGGATACACCCCCTGCACTCAGTTCATAGTTTGTGTCTGTGTATATTAAACAGCAGTACTCCTTCATTCCTATGCAAGGTGCACTGCTGCTCTAAACAGACACAAACCACTCTGTGCAAGAATAGTCTTATTCTCGCAAGAAGCTTCGTGAATCCAGCATTAAGTGTTTATTTTCATTTTCATTTTCTCTTGATGTGTACAATTTGTTGTAAACATCAATGATCTTGCACTGAAGAAGGACAAGAATTCTTGTTTTGTAATAACAACTTCAGTTTAAATCTGAAATGGTCATATAAGTGGGATGTCTTTATATATCACATACTATTGCTCATTGTTTGAAGTTAATATTTCATGTTAACCTGCATCAATGTTGAGCTTTGACTGCTGCATATGTAATTTTTTTTTATGCAATTTGCTTCTAAGTTAGATGGAGTGGCCATCCTTATGTTCTTCCATAGTTCTGCTCCTGAAGTTAGCCATTTCAATTCTTAATGTCAGAATAAGGTATAACATGTTGGCAAGATCAAAAAGAAGGTGCAACAATTTCTCAAAGATGATGATTCTGGTTTTAATACTGTGTAGATAAAATCTTTATTGTACAAGTTAAAATCCATTGTTTCACTTAGAATGATAATTAGAGTGGAAAAATGCATAATCCCATATGGGTCTATATTATATGCTCGAAGTTTTAAAACTTTGACTCTCATATAATCAACCCTATATGAACGAAGTTTTAAAACTTTAAACATATAAAAAATAAATAAATAAAAAGAAAAACAACCTACCTGAATGCTCTGAGCAGATGGGGCAAGCCCCCTTGCACCCCCTACACCCACGCTACTTAAATATTCCAACTCCGAGATTGCACTACAGTGAACTAAAGGGAAATATTCCCTACGGTGATCTCAATTCATTGTAGTGCAGTCTCGGAATTGGTATATTTAAGTAGCGGTCAGGTTTGGGGGTGCAAGAGGGGCTTGCTCCCCTGCTCAGAGCGTTCAGGTAGGTTGTTTTTGATTTTTTTTTTATATGTTCAAAGTTTTAAAACTTTGCTCCTATAGGGTTGATTATATGAGCGTCGAAGTTTTAAACCTTCAAGCATATTATATGGATCCATCCCATATTACTATGTATTGTGGCATTTCTGTAAATCTGTAAATATTTAGTGTAGTTTTTAAATACTGCTGTTTTACAAGGAATCTCTCTCTACTGCCTCTCCAGTTTCAAAGTGCTACATATATTGTAAGCAAACAAAATAAACCAGCACACAGATACACAGTCACATAAACACACATGCATGCATAAATGCATGCAAACAAATACGCATGTGCAGGTACTCATACGTATATACACACCACACATCAAACACACAAACACACAGACATATACACACATATATACATGCATGCACACAAACACACAGACACACACACACACACACACACACACACACACAAACACACACACAAACACATATATATATTCAGAAATGCACATACTCACATATATGCAGTACACAGACATACAGTATGCACACACGTGTACACACAGACACACACACACACACACACACACACACACACACACACACACACACACACACACACACACACACACACACACTCACTCACTCACTCATGATATGCAGATACAAAGATTAGAAGGACATAACTTTTTTTCAAAATAAAAATTTTATAAATCACTTGTATGAAATATTGTTTAGATAATTGTAAATTATGTATGGTATATACAACAAATGAAGTATATTCACATGTTATTGCATACCAAATGCATAGGGAGATGAAAAGATAGTGCTTGTAAATGCAAAACTGGAAATCAAACGTGAAGTTATATATTTCGGAAGAGCATAGTTTGAAAATATCAAAGCTGATATTCAGCTTAGTTTTAAATAATGTCTGTCATTTCTTCCTTCTACTGGCATTTGCCTAATGAACCTGTTAAGTCATTGTTCTTTTTTTAGACCTTTTGTATTACTACATAAATTAATAGCTTGCCAAGATGTTTAAAAAATGCATTTTCTCCTTAAATGTCATTTACTGGAGCAGTGAGCCATCGGTTTGAAGTCCTGTCTAGTTGCTTTTAATTAGAAGGTTTTTCATGAGACTCCTAGTGATTAATGCTGCATTCTGGAAAAATCAGCAAAGTTAGCAAGAATACATGTATTTTATCATCGTACAACAATCCTTCTGCATAGTTAAAATTCTAAAAGTAACAGTGCCACTTGGCAGCAGTCAGTTGCTCTTTATACTTAGCTCAGTTCAATGTTTTACTTAGTAACACACATGAATTCCATAATATTTTTGTTTTCATGCTGTGTAAAAACCATGGAACTTATAATTGAAAATGCAGTGCACATGTAAATAAGCTGTTGAATATTTGACCTATTTTCTAAAAGTAAGAAAACATAGGGAAAATAAGTAATTTGTTTTCAGTTCCACAAAGAAGCATAGTGTCCTTCTGAAAGGTAAATTGTTTGTTATAACATTTTGAGAATGCATTGGGTATCTGCATTGGGTATTTACAACATACATTTTCTGAAGTATTGTGGTGCTGCGGTAGCATTGTCGCCTCATAGCAAGACGTTGTCCCGTTTGATTCTCAGCTAGAGAGTCTTCTGTGTGGAGGCATACGTGAATGGGGCATGCCTTCGTTGAAGGTTGTGCGTCAGTGCTGGTATCCCGGTATGTAAAAATCCACTGCCAATCATTAGCGGACCGGAGTTCTGCTGTGGTGACCCCTAACCAGGAAAAGCCGAAAGACACAAACATTGTTTAGAGCTTATGATGCAGAAAATCATTACAGTATTAAGGCGTCTTGATGTAAATCCTGTTGAGCGATGAGTCAGGTCTTATAACAATCTTTTTAAAAAGGGTTTACCCTTTTCCTACAAATAAAGATGCATTTTATATTGCAAACAAGTAACAAACTTGCACGGTCCTACCTTATCTAGGAATTCTTACCACCTCATGTTCCTGAATGAACTTCAGTTTATTCAGAACAAATATGGATATTTGCATAACAGTGGTGAATTAAGCATTGCTTATGTTTTCACACTTTTGGATAAGTTAGATCTAATATGCAAATTATAATTCCAATGGAAATAATAGTGTATCACACCTTTAACTCTTCCATATTTTGTTGTTCATCAACAAAAGTAATCATTCATCCTAACTAAACTGAACCTTGCAAATCAACAACCATAAGCAACATCTTTTCATTATGGAAAATGAGAAGCCCCACACTTATAAAGCAGTCTCCTTGACAAAGCTTTTACTGTATTCAATCCACATCTACTGAAAGTTGCCTTCTAAGTCTGTTTACCTTGTTGATTACCACCAGATAGGGGAGGCATGAACTGGAAGATGCAACAAATGTCTAGAGTAGCAATAACAAGCTGTCTGGTTGCTCAATTTATGCACATGTATACCAATGCACTGCCTTTAATGACGACTATGAAACTGTCACTTTGTACTTGGATGTGCAGTTACTCTATTCAGTTGCAATAACAAATAAACAGAATTTTGCACCCATGCCTTCTTTCACTTTTTTTAATTTCATTATTTATAAGTTTAGGCTGCCACATGCAAGATAAGGCTACCATTGCCAATTTAATAGCAATGTAATTCAGCATTCTTTTTTTTTTTAATTTAGGTAAGCCCTGAAGATGCAATACCTGCTCATTGTTACATACCATGTGCTGATTGAATGAATCAAATCCACGACTATAAGAAAAAGCTCATTTACATTTCAAAGTTCTAAACTGCTAGAAGTGAAACCTATAAACAGGAATTAGTTCAGTGAATTCCATCAACTCTTTGTAAAACATTAATAGCCATCCCAGTTTCCTCATGAATTACAGCGGCACTATTCTCCTGAAGAACCTATTGTATGTTTCCTTGCCTCAGGTGCTGTGGCATGCAACATTTCTACATGGCATGGCATAAATGTAGAAAACAGAAGATGCATATCTAGATATGTAATCAAAACAATTTCAGAGTCCTTTTTAATAAAGAAAGTGTCAGGACTATGAATCCACAAACATTTCTACACAGGGGAAAGCTATAGCTTGTGAGAGACACCATCAATGACATAATTACAAGAATGTTTGCAGCTGCTGTGTTGTTCAGAATCTAAGCCGTATCATTGAATGGGAACAGAAACATATAAAAGACACCTAGGTAAAGCATTGTATCCTTCCATTTCACAATGGATAAGTACAAGACTTAAGAATGGAACAGCAGACTTACTATAAAGAAGAAAAGGAAGAACTTGTACAACTTACTATTCAAACTTAAAATTACAGATCCATAATATACATATTTATCTGCTGTTGGTCTTCGTGATTATATATGGGGAAGGATTGTAGCAACAACCTGGTGCACTACAAATAGCATACAGCTCCATGCACACTCTTAGTAAGAATTAAGAAAATGCAACAACAACAGCCTGGTGCACTACAAATAGCACACAGCTCCATGCATACACTTAATAAGAATGAGAAACTGCAACAACAGCCTAGCACACTACAAATAGCACACAGCTCCATGCATATGCTTAATAAGAATGAGAAACTGGAACAACAGCCTGGTGCACTACAAATAGCACATAGCTCCATGCATACGCTTAGTAAGAATGAGAAACTGCAACAACAACAGCCTGGCACACTACAAATACTACACAGAGATGTATAGTAAGAATAAGAAACTGCAACAACAGCCTGGCATTCTACAAATACTACACAAAGATGTATAGTCTTAGTGAGAATTACAAAATACAACAACAACAGCCTGGTGCACTACAAATAGCACACAGCTCCATGCATACACTTAATAAGAATGAGAAACTGCAACAACAACAGCCTAGCACACTATAAATAGCACACAGCTCCATGCATATGCTTAATAAGAATGAGAAACTGCAACAACAGCCTGGTGCACTACAAATAGCACACAGCTCCATGCATATGCTTAATAAGAATGAGAAACTGCAACAACAACAGCCTGGTACACTACAAATACTACACAGAGATGTATAGTTAACTGCAACAACAACAGCCTGGCATACCACAAATACCACACAAAGATGTATAGTCTTAGTAAGAATTACAAAATGCAACAACAACAGCCTGGTGCACTACAAATAGCACACAGCTCCATGCATACTCTTAGTAAGAATGATAAACTGCAACAACAGCCTAGCATACTACAAATACTGCACAAAGATGTATAGTCTTAGTAAGAATGAGAAAATGCAACAACAACAGCCTAGCATACTGCAAATAGCAAACAGCTCTATGTATACTCTTAGTATGACTAGGAAAGGAAACAACAGCTTGGCCTCATTGTAACAATAAATAGTCCTTAAAAGAAAAAGGAAGACATGTAGAAACTTCAAAAGAAATTAAAACTTGGTTCTGGCTAGAAGTCAGAGAATAATCTGCATGTTACCAGAAAAGCCCTGTTAGTAAGGTAAAGAAAAGCCACTATAGAAACTGGCAGAAGTCACTGCAGAAACTGGCAGAGAAGTACTTGTCACCAGAAAAACATCAGAAAGTTAATGAAAGAAGCTACCATTACAGAAAATGAAAAGGAAGAACCTTTAATGAATGATATGCAACAACATCAAATTATTCCAGTCTCTAACACTGAAGAACGCATTTAGTGATAAGGGAATGTTCTGCAGCCCCAGCTGTCTTGTCTGTTTGTAAGGATAAAACAGAGGAGAAGAAACCGGAGTCTTCACTAGCAGAATTTTACAGAAAACAAGTTATTAATGTAGGAGTAAAAGAACTGCTAAACCAAATGCAGAAGAAATGCACTGTTGTGATTTGCCTTCTGTTGATGAAGGAATGACAGAACAATGACCTTTATCTGTATTTTTAAGTAAAGGTTCAATTTATTACCTTTCATGTCAGTGTATTAATGAACATTTTCCTGACTTGGCAAATATGCAAATAAATAATCAAAGAACATTTTAAGAAAATACAATGGAGGACAATACATTAGTAAGATGAGAGAAAAGATAGCCAGCAGAAAATGAAACTAATAGACTGGCCTCATAAATGGTAGCTTACATTACAGAATGAATAAAGACAGTGATGAAACTCTACACTGACTTCAGGTCCAAAACAATTTAGAACAATTGTGAGGAAAATGGCACATGCTCATATTTTTGGAGGACACTTGGAGATGAAGAAAACTAAAGGTACAATATTATGTAGATGTTACTGGTCTGGTACAACTAAAGTGAGTGAGAATTATTCATCAAAAGACTATACTATATCCTAGGCTCAAATCTCCACTGATACCTATGACTATTACTAATGGCCCATTGAAGTAGATAGCCACTGAGTTTATAGTTACATTAGTAAAGTCTGAAAATGGATTACAGCACATTATGGTCATTGAACTGCAGTGGTGTTGCTGCGGTAGCGTTGTCGCCTCACAGTAAGATGTCCTGTTCGATTCTCAGCTAGAGCATCTTCTGTGTGGAGACATGCATGAATGGGCGTACCATCGTTGAAGGTTGTGTGTCAGGGCCGGCAACTCGGCACGTAAAAAACTCTACTGCCAGTCATTAGCGGACCAGAGTACCGCTGTGGTGACCCCTAATGGGGAAAAAGCCGAAAGACACAACAACACAGCATTGACTATGTTATGAGGTTTTCTGAAGCAGTACCACTGCAAAAAGCCATTGCTAGGTAAGTAGTCAAAGAGCTAGCGTTATTTTTTTGCCATGGTAAGGATTTCTGAAGAAACTATCAAGAACCGGGGAACCTCATATATGTTCAGGTTAATGGAACAGTTTTGTAAGCATTTTTAAAGTAAAACAACTATGAACATTAATGTAACCCCTCAAACTAAAGGGTCATTGGAGAACTATTCTATAGACAACCACAGAACAAGATGATAAGAACTTGGAACATTTACTTCCTTACCTTCTTTTTGTTGAAAACAGAGAATCACCAACCTTCAGCAGGCTTTATTCACATGAGTTATTATACTGGAATGTTCCTGTGGTTTCCTGGATAAGCAGATATGGGAAGAGAAAACCTAATGTCAAAATATGGTTGAATACTTAGCATACTTTCATAGCCTTACAAGACAGAATGAAAATTGTTGTCAGTAGTGAATAAATATATATATATAAAGGACATAAACAATGCAACAATGGGTGTGGAACAAGAATGTCACATTTAGTGAGTTTAATGAAAGGAAGAAAGTGTTAGTGTTAGGACGCTATACATGGTGGCTTATGCAAATGTGTTAGGGATATTCCTGATACTTACAAGTGAGCATAGCAAAGGCACAATTCACAGAGGCCATTTCCACTAATGTACATGGCCTAAAAATAATGAGAAGCAAATGAGAAGTGTTTTAAAGCATAGTATGCTACTATGGTGGTTTTGCAATTCATAGACCAACATCCCTGGTGTATGCACATCCATTGTTAAATGCTCTGCTTTGCCTTAGATATTGGAGTTGCAGCCCATGAACTTGTTTGTCCAACTATGCACAAGCAAATGAATCATTTACCCCACTAACCCTTCATTTGTTTGTATTAAGTATGCACAAGCACTAAAATGACACAACATTATTTCACTCAGTGATCACTTCAGCAGTCTGGCCATGTATGCACAAGCCCTTCCCTGACTCACAAATTAATCTTCTCCTCCAGTGACCCCTTCAGTACATTTCCTAGTATACACAAGCACCAAAATGAAGCATTGACACAAGCAACTGCTTTAGCAAAATGCCCTGGTATGCACAAGCACTGAAATAAAACACTTCACTCAGGCAACCCCTTTAATAAAATATCCAGGTATGCAAAAGCATCAAAATAAAACGTTTTCCCAAGCGAACCCTCCAGTAAAAATGTCCATCTCTCTTCATATAACCATATTTGAATGAAAATGGCTGCTTTCTGGAGTAACTTTAAGGGATTTATAGATTCATGTCTATGAATCAAACTCATGTACATACATATAACCCCCCCTAACAGCGCAGCAGCTCTCCCCCATCAGTTATGTGTAAATCATGGTTCATATTTCTGATAGGGGCATGATCACAAAAACGTCCTTCATGTTTCTGTAGTTATCCTGGCATTCCAGGATTTATATAACCTCATAGCAATGGTCTTCGCTTATCACAGCTATGAATATGTGAAGCCCTGGATTATGAATACTGCCCTTAGTCTCCCCGTGCTGCAGATACAGACCCTTTAATGGGACACAGAAAATGAACAAAGTAAACTATAAAATAAGGTATATTAGAAGGAGAATATCAAAGCAGAGCTATCACACAAATGTATTAAAACTATAGTGGGTAGTTGAATCTTCTGTATTCAGCCTAGGATCTGAAATGGATGGCAGTAGTGTATTATAAGAAAAGTATATCCTTGTATTTCAAATAAACAAAAATTGGTTTGTAGTCCAGAAACAGAATCTGAAAAAAGTTTTTCTTTGAGATTTAAATACATTTCCAGACTATCTTTTAAAACAAATTTAGTTCTACATTACATTGAAACTGTATCATGGTAGAAGGTAAGAAGGTAAATCTGAAAACCACATTCTTAAACTAGGATTTATTGAGAGAGCAGTCCATTTATGTTGGTTCCTAAACTGGATGGCTCCATAAAATTCTGTAATGATTTCCAGAAAATGAAAAATGCATTAAAGTCTGACAAGTGTCCAATATCCTGCGTGAATGAGTTCATAAAGTGGGTAGACAAAACATGGTTTTGACTGCCCTATATTTGACCAAGGAGTGCTGGAAAATGCTCCTTATCCCTGAAGCCAAAGATAAGGTAACATTCTCCACACCAGAAGTTATCATTTATGTTGTTGTCTTACCATTTCAACTTCACAAAACTCATGCCACTTTTCAAAACTTCATAGATTGGGTTCTGGGAGATCACGGCAGGTATTCAGATATATACCTTCACAACACAGCCATTGAAAAGACGAGAGGGAGTTGCATTTAAAACTTCTAGGATAGACAAGAATTAACTGTTATTTCCACCAAGTGTAACCTTTTTATGACATAAGCCAGTCATTAACATATGCCATTGGGAGACAGATAATTAAACCACAAAAAAAGAAGGTAATAACTGTGAATAAGCTGCAGCTGTCCAATGTTAAGTACCAAGTAAAGGCATTAATAGAAGGCTATTGTAGGAAATTCACTTCCAATTTTGCATCCTAGTCTAATCTTCTAAAATATTTTTTGAAAAGTGAAGCCTCCTTCCAGGACTGTTATCAGTGGACAATACCTTTAATAAGCTGTATATTTTTTTCCTCACAGCCATTGCTAGTTGACCAAGACTTTGACAAATTGTTTATGCAGATGCATCTGACATAGGAGGAAGGGCCGTACTTTCTCAACAAATAGTTGTTGAACTGCATTCAGTCTGCTAGCTTGGCAGAAATGTGAACAGGTGACCAATGAGATAGTTTGCCAGAAAAAGGACACTTCCTCTGCTACAGTGTTATTTAGTTGGTAAAGTTTTATCACAAAGCCTGTCCAGAGGCTGTGGTTAAAGAAGGTTTATAGTGGTTCTGGTACATCCTGTTTAAATGTATTTAAGAAGCATCTTGGGATGTTATTGGATCCATGGAGGTTGTGTTTTTGGTTTAAGTGAGTGCAGTAAGTTCATCTTCCCTCTTAGTGACCAGTAGGGGGATGGTTGTGGGCATTTGTTTGGATGTAGTAGTAGGTGATGGGAGGGAGAAGTTTGAACTAAACTTGTCGGCCATAAGGTTTGCTATAGTTTCAGGCTGAGTATAAGTGTTGGTGTTCATGGTTAATTCAGTGCATTGCTGAGCATTTCCCCTGAGGTTATGAACATAATTAAAAAAGTCTTATGGTTATCTTTCACCTTAGAGGCTATCTTTGCCTTGCCATTTGCTTTGGCAGATTTGACAATTGACTAATTTGTTTAGACAAGTGAATGTCTTTTTGCATTGTTTTGTCTGTTTCTTCTTGTCTTTGGAGAGGATTTTCTTTTAGTTTTCTTGACTGCTAGGGGTCCACCAGGGTGGTTTATTTTTGACAATAATCATACATTTGACTTGGAAAGGAACTGCTTCCTCAATGCAGCTATGAATGTGGTTGTACAGTGTTTTTGTGTACAGCACAGAGTAGGACTCAGTGTCATCCAGGTTGGAAGGACTTGAAAGTTTGCTTCCTGGTCTGGGATGCCTAGACTAGAGATTGTGGTAGAAGAGAGCAAAAAATAGCAGAAGCTAAGTGGAAGCATCTGCTGTGATTATGCTAAAATGAAAAGGCTGCACTTAGAAAGGCTGAAGCTATTGTACTTCTTTGAAGAGAGGGAATGTTGCTAGCAGGAGCCAAGACTCTTGGTAGTTGCCAGCTGCTAGTTTTTTGTGCATTACAGAAGATTGAGGAGCAGCAAGAAGGGTTCAGGAAGACCCATGTTAAGGAATGCTTGGAGTTACCAAGAGCTTTTTGATGGTGGGAAATCTGAATTACCTGCATGTATCTGTTTCTTGATATTTTGTGTGTAAAATGCCCCACATATGCATTACACATTTGTCTTGTGAATTTTTGCACCTTACATGTAGACACTAATTAGTTCTTCAATGCATTCTATTTGAGTATTAATCCCTGCAATATTTCTTTCTAATTTAATGGGCTGTCAGTCTCTTTCTAATTTAATGGGCTGTCAGATGTATTTTCACAAAATGTAAGTTTCAAGGTAAAAGAAGTTTACTGTTTTTCATACCGAGTATGTTTTCCATATGAGAGTGCCTGTTTTATTTAGAAAATAGCAATTTGTATTTTCTGTAAAATTTGAAATAAAAGTTTTAAATGATATCCAAATGTTTGTGATAATTGTAAAAGTAAAGAAAAAATAGCATGCACACTAACAAATAATAACAGTTTTTATGGAATTTGGGGAGAGACAGTCAAGTAATGGGATATTGCTATGGCTGGCAGGGACATGATTCATTACCTTGCATGGGAACCCATTTGCCTATGATCTGTCTCTGCTGGCTCTGGAGGAATATGCTGCAAAAATACATTATTGGCCTTTAAAGCAGATCACACCTATACTGAGTGATGCAAGATGGAATATTTATTCTCAAAGGTAGACAACACCTAGGGAGATCAAAAATGAAAAGTAGGTGTCAAGCAAACACGTGACCCCCCCCTTCCCCCGCAAAAAAACAGTATGTTGTATACAGTAGTAGTAGTTCTGATTTTTGTATGACTAGTGGGTTGTTGAGCAAAAGCTACTAGAGTATTTATATGCCTTTAATTGTTTTGCTTTATTCATTGTACTAAAAAATGCATTAATTCATTAATAAGCCTTGATTGTGTAATACTGTGTAAGCATGTTGCATTTTAGTAGTCAACATGTTGCTTTTTACTAATATATTTTTGCATTGTCTTCTTTACAGCCTCCAGCAACTGAAAAGGGGATGACATTTGTCAGGTCATAAAGTCTGCATTATATGGAGTGATGATCAGAATCATCTGTTTTTCAGAATCCATTACGTAGTCATTGTTTGTGTGTGAAAAAAATGTGAAATATGTGACTTTGTTCATTATTATTATTTTTTGGTAAATACATCTGAGAAGGATGGCTAACAATGACCCTTGGGAAAGTGCTACCACAGATTTTTCTGAGAGGTATGTGGAACTGGAAAGAGCTTTGATAAAAGAAGTTACTACATTTTATGATCTGAAGCTGCTTGAGAAATATATTAGAACTGATGTTACCCCGAGGGGTTTGAGGGTTGAACGTTTACCAGCTTTCGAATTTTCCGAGGATGAATTGGATTTATCCTCGGAATGGAAGGACATTTCTATAAGATGCACTCTGGGTTGGTTAGGAGTGCTTGTTAAAAGAAATGAAAGAGTGTTAAATAAAACTCGTTCTTCCATTCTGCTTTTGCAAGATAAACTGATCGAGGAGAGCTCGGTGTCCATCTTTAATAAAAATATGGTGGAAATCAAAAATAGAGTTTCTAAAATTGAAGCAGAGGTTGTTTCCCGTAAAAAGCGAAAATATCTCCGTGACATCAAGGACCATGAATCGGGTAAGCTGTTTTCCTGGCAGTACAGCTTTAAGAGGAAGCGAGGCACTTCCCGTGACGTCACTAGGGGCCCGAGATCAACCGGGGGAGAGACCTCTGCATCGTCGGCGGATGAACTGAGTAGCAGAAAGAGCGTTTCTTTCGAGAGTTTGAACACGGAGCATGAATCCTTTGCGGGAGCGAATGGAGTAGCAGGTGATTCAGATCAGACAGCAGTGCAGCAGAAAGGAAGAGGTCGTCGCTTTCAAACCAAGGGAAGAAGGAGATGACAGCATAACCAGATCAAACGAGGAGGGAAACGTTGTTCCTAAGGTTGTTTTTGCTAACGAGGGAGAGTCACAGCAGGACTTTATGCAGGACTCTGTGTTGGATGGAAACATTGATAATGTTAACGAAATGGGTTTCACACAGGACCTTGCAGCAGGTTTTGCTGACAATGTGGACATTTGTGAAGGTGAGAATTTCAACATTGTAAATATCTCGGATTTATATATTTCCGAGAGTGCCAAACAAGTTTTATTTAAGGGCACCAAATTTGTACCTGTATGTTTTCCTTCTTTAGCAGACCTATCTTTGGAAATCAAGCAGTTTTGCAGAAAATTGTATTTAAAAGATTTTTTTGGGAATCAAAATTGTTTATCTCATGATAGAAACAATGAAGGAATTGATAGTAATGTTGTAATTTCTGATAGTTTAGAAAATGTAGAACATTTCGATGATTCTTTATTAAATTTGACATTACATGAAAATGATTTGGTGGATATTCATGCACAAGAGGAAGTGTGTGAAGATGGTGGGGGTTTTGCCTTCAGTACGGGTTATGGTAGGCTAGCAGTTCCCAATGTACCTTGTAAAAGTGAGTTTATGCCACCTAGGAAAAATTTGGTTATCAATGTCTTTGAGAAAACATTATTAAAAACCATAGAGGAAGAATATAAAAAGTTTCGTGGTGAAAAGAAAAAATATAATTTAAAGAAGGATGAATGGAAAGCTTTACTTAATTTGAAGGATGTTAATAACCAATATGTATTTACTCAAGCTGACAAGGGTGGGAACTGGGTAGTTCTTTCCAGGGAAAAATACAATTCCATGGCACTGGATTTATTAATGGATACTAGCACTTATTTAGAATTACCCCTAAATCCATTAAAAAAAATATAATATATTATTGTTGGAACTACTGGAAAGGGGAGAAAGGCTAGGTTTTTTGTCATCAGTGGATGTTAGGAAATTATATGTTAAAAATCCTAGGATAGCCAAGTTTTTTATCATTCCCAAAATACACAAAAACATTAGGAATCCTCCAGGACGCCCCATAGTTTCAGGTAAGGGAGGCTATTTACAAAACGTAGGAATATTCCTGGATTCCTTATTGAAATGTCACTTGGAAAGGGTACAGTCACATGTTAAAAATAGTGATGAGGTGTGCTTTAAGGTCAGCAATATTGCATGGGGCGAAGATTTCTACTGGGCTAGTGTGGACGTCAAGTCCCTATATACCAGCATCAATAGGTTCCATGGTTTAAAAGCAGTAGAGAAAATGTTGGGGGATGGACCAAGGACATTTTTTATCATAAGTTTATTGGACTTCTGCCTAACACATAATTGCTTCGAGTTCGAGGGAAGGCATTTTTTGCAAAAGGAGGGCACAGCAATGGGGGCAGCTTTTGCGCCCTCATATGCTATTTTGTTTATGGCCCATTTTGAAAATTGTTATATTTATCCCTCTGAATTTTATAGAAGCAAGGTAGTTAAATATGTGAGATTTATTGATGATTTGTTATTCCTATGCAGGGGAACCCCAGATGAATTTGGTAATTTTGTCTTGGAGATGAAGCAAAACCGCTGGGGACTAGATTTTACTCACACCATAGGGGGCAGAAGTATCCAATATTTGGATGTGGAAATCTACTTGTGCCCAGATAATAAAATACATTACAAACCATATTACAAAAAGACTGCAGCTGAAAATTTTCTACATGCTTCCAGTATGCACAGTGACTCTTTGGTAAGATCTTTACCATTGAGTGAGTTCAAACGACTAGGTAGGCATACCTCTGAGAGAAAGTTGATTCCAAGTGAATTCAGCAAGGTTGAAGGAAAATTGGTAGGGAGGGGATATTCCAAAGTGAGTGTTAGTGAAGCTAGGATGAAGGTAGAAAGTGAGTTAGGTCTTGTTAAATGGCCTGGCAATAGGGGTAAATCCAGAACCTTTGGGAATTCTGGGAATATTAGATTGGATGATGACAATGATGATGGTAAGGATAGGTCCGGAGACAAAATATTTTTTGTGACCAGATTTTCCCATTTTTCTAATATACTAAGGGAAACAGTGTGGAGATTTTGGCCCATCATTTGTGAAGATGAAAGAATAGGAAAACTTTTTCCTTCGAGGGTCACCTTTTCGTATAAGAGATATTCTAATCTCAGGGAAATATTAAATTTTAGAAAGGACAATAGAGTTAGAAAAGGTGACAGAAAGGGAACATTCAGATGTGGAAAATGTAAGGTTTGTAATTGGGTTAAAAACTTGGATGGTTTCAAAATCAATGAGGTCAAATACAGTGCTACAGAATATTATGACTGCAACTCCACAGGGGTAGTGTATATTATAGGATGTGGATGTGAGAAACAAAATTGGTATATAGGTCAAACAACTAGGAGGGTGAAGCTTAGGATCCTGGAACATCTAGGGGACATAAGACATAAGAGAATGGAGAGTCCGGTAGGAAGACATTTCTGTGAAAAACATAGGGGGGTTCCAGAAGGATTTGTATTTAGCGTATTGGGCAGGCCCAATGTATTTGGGAATGAAGCTATGTTCCGGGAAAAATTATTATTGATGGAATCTAGGTTCATTTTCAATTTGAAAACATTGTTTCCTAATGGGATGAATATGGAGGCTTAGTGGGTATTCCACATATCTCTCGGAAATAATAAGTTTGAAGAAATGTATGTTAATAAAATTTGAAGTAATGTATGTTTGCAAGGGTTTTATGGAATACGGAAATGTGAAAAAAAGAAAAAAAGCACAAGTACTGTTTATATTATAGTACTTATGTATCAAATTTCAACTATTTTTTGTAATAAATCTATTTATGTGTTCACATATTTATGGAAGTGAGGGGGAAAGATGCCAGATAGGTGTTTTCATATAGTAATAAAGGAAGCCTAATTGTATAATTAGGGGATGGTGCATCAATAATTCAATTAAATGTTCTTTAAAACTGGGTGGTGTTTGCTATGATAGTTGTATTCCAGGAGAAGGCGAAGGCCGAGGTACCAGAATTAAAAATTTCAAACGCACAGCAACTGGTGTTCTTTATTCTGTATATTTATACATTTGGAGTTGTGAAAGAGTGGAGGAGTTGTTTTTTTCGTTTTTAAGGGGATGACATTTGTCAGGTCATAAAGTCTGCATTATATGGAGTGATGATCAGAATCATCTGTTTTTCAGAATCCATTACGTAGTCATTGTTTGCATATTATTGTGATATAGACGTCTCTGAAAGATTGTATTGTAAAGGATTTCATCAATTAGTTAAAAACTGTTACTCTAGAAGTTAATGCAGAGAACAAAAGCTCCATCTTGTTAATGAGCTGCTTCCTGTGGCAAGAGTGCAGGGTTTGAATCTTTCTACCTTAATTTACCTACTGTGTGACACTGAACTTGTTACTTTACCAAGGATGTTAAAATCAGTGAGGCCACCTTGACAAAGAGGCCATTTAGCAGTGGAGTCCCCCAGGCCTCTGTGATAGGCCTAGTCTTCTTTGGCATCTACATGTTAGCTATAAAAGCCAATATCAAAGGCTTCTGGTTAAGCAAGTGTGGATGATTGCAAACTAAGAGCAGCCATTGAATCCCGCATGATGAGAACACCCTTCAGGAAGGTTTAATATAGACAAATGCTTGGTGCCAAAGCCATGGCTTAAACCTCAATGCCAGGAAATGCATTATAATACCTTTTGGGAAGTCTGCCACCCCAGGTAAATATATCATAAAAAAAACACCCCTCAAAGTTGATTCATTGGTCATGGATCTGGGAACTCATATAGATAGCAACCTAGCCTTTGACCAACATGTGTTCAAGGTAGCATGAAAATCCTTCTATGTTGCTCAACTTATAAGCAAGGGCACACCATCTAGGTCCGGAGAGGTCATCATACCATGGCACTCGGACATTGTCAGGCCCATCATTGAATATAATGCCCTCTTTGGTATGTACCTGGCCAGACACATGCAGCAACTAGAATGTCCATAAAGTTTTCTCACAAAAAGAATACATAGAGTAAAAACAATGTTCTATACTGATTTCCCACAAGCCCTGTCTCCTTACTCAGTATCACACAGACTACTGAGCGGTGATCTTTGCCTGGCATACAAGGCATCCCTGGACCTTGTTTTGATGAATGTTTTGCACATCCACAAACAAACAGCATCAGAACTACTAGTTTAAAAGAGCTAAATTTTGCTTGTAACATAAATATGACATATTGGAAAGACAAAAATGTTCCTCAGAAAATTCCCATTATCTGGAACAGGATCCTAATCCACATGAAGCAGAGTTCCTACCTATCCATATTTAAGTGCAACTTGGACCAGTGGATAGGTAATTCACCCCTGTTCTGGGGTCTATGTCTCTGATGGGCAGAGGCAATCAGTAAATCACCCTCTATAAATCAAATATAAATTAAATTTGTGGGTTATATTTGGGTTTAATGGTTAAGCTTTTAAGGGTCTTAGTGGTTATTAGCCTAGTATACTGCCATAAATCTATGAACCAGATAGTGCTTTGTTGCAATTGGGAATTTGGGCTAAGCTCCATAATGGTCTCCATGACTACATGACTAGTAAATATGAACATTTTGTCATTGTTTGCCAGCCATTACCTATTGCATAGCTGATCTTATTCAGGAAATGCTATGACATTATCTCCAGCATTTTTTAATTGATTGATTGATTGATTGATTGATTGATTGATTGATTGATTGATTGAGTGATTGATTTATTTATTATTTATTACAATTTGTTTACCAGGGACATTTTTACAATAAAAATGTTACAATAGTAGATGATCTTTCGGTAAACAACATGTCGTTCAGAATGCACAGTACAGTAGTAAGAACAGAAAAAGGAGACAATTCAATGATAGTTAAGGGATAAGCTGATAATAGGATAAGAAGAAAGGTAGTGCTGTACTAAGTGGCTGGGAGTTATGTTACATACTAACAAAATATAATATATAATAATACAAATACAATAATATACAAAATACAAATTCAATAATATAATAAAACATGCTAATTTTTTAATTTAGCCTAGGCAATTAATTCTTCATGGGCAGCATACACTGCATTTGTAGAGGAAACACTGAAATGCAAAGTTTTTTGCAAGCAGCATTCTCTACATTAGTAATAGTTCTCTTTAATGTTTATCGTTACTTCTGTAGAGATTGTGCATATTATCTTTGCATATGTTATCAAGTGGTTAATATTTCTTATAGCCTCAGAAATACGCTTCAATTTAAATTGTGCTACACATGTCTAGATCTTATAGTCTGATTCTAGCAATCTTTATACAGTTTCATGTAGTTCATCTGGCGCTACAAATAAAGTGCATTTAACAGTCAACAAAGTCAATATAACTGTTGGAGGTGGGTTCTCTGTGGGTGCAAGTACCTGATACTCTTATTATCTAGTCATTATTGTGTGAGTGCGTGTGTGTGTGTGTGTGTGTGTGTGTGCGTGTGTGTGTGTGTGTGTGTGTGTGTGTGTGTGTGTGTGTGTGTGCGTGTCAATTAATTTGGAATACTTCAGCTATTCTGTGTTTTTGTGTGAAAAAAATGTGAAATATGTGACTTTGTTCATTATTATTATTTTTTTGGTAAATACATCTGAGAAGGATGCAGTCAAGAATGTAGCTATAATTCCAAGGTTTAGGGGATGTCTGTGAAATGACTGATCCTGCTGAGCTGATAAAGTTAAATTATTAGTTATTAGTTTGTCTTTTTATGACTATGCAAAATTAATGGAATACTTTACTGCAGCCATTTTTATTTCAGTCAGGTGTGATGTGTACGCAGTCAATAAAGTGGTCATAATTGTTGAATATGTATATTGATGGATTATAATGATAACAGTTTAAGTGGCTTTTTATGGTTGAAATTTTCTGAAATGGGTACTTTTGTCATTACTAGTTCATACATTTTTATCTTACTACTTACAGGAAAAAAATGTTCAAAACTACCAATGTAAAACACACTCTAACAAATGTTGCTGTATTAAACTTAAAGCAAAAAAGAAGGTGAATCATGGAGCGCATTAATTTATCTACTGTCCTAAAAATGTGGGGGGCACATGGTTTCACAACAGCCCACACCCCAAGGAACACTTAATTTGCCACTGGCCAGATGTATTTTCAATTAATGTGAGTTTCAAACATTTTCAATAAATGTGAGTTTCAAGGGTAGTGAAGTTTACTGTTGCTCACGCTAAGTACATTTTCAATGTAAACATGTTTTGTTTTGTTTAGCAAATGGCCATGAGTCTTTCTGGTATGAAATGTGAAAGTAAAGGAAAAAATATTCACCTTTCAGTTTATGCCTACCAAATCTCATTTGCTTAGTTTTTGATGTATTTATCAGCATATTATTCTCCTGTGCCCAAATGGTCAATTTAGTCAAATTATCTTGCAACCATGCTTTATCTGTAACATGTAATCAGTTTACCCAATTTCAGGTCGTCTGCATATAGACTGTAGAGCAACTCAGATGAAAAAGTTAGGTCTGAAAGATACAATCTAAACAAGTAAGGACCTAGGACAGAGCCCTGTGGGACACCCTGACTGTAACCAAGGATTTTGCCTGTCCAATTGCTGTATGATACTTGCCATGTCCTATTTGTAAGCCATGCAGCTATGCATCCTATCAAGACTACATCAATACCTAGTTGTACTAATTTATTGATCAGTGTTATGTGTATGACCCTGTCAAATGCTAAAGTTAAATCTATATAAATTACATCACAGCACAATTTTTCATTCATAATTGTTATTATATTGTTATATAACATCATGTTACTGGTGATAATAATCTGTTTTCAACATATGCATGCTGATATATGGTTTCAAGTCCCAAACTATCCAGTTTTGACAATAACTTATCCAGTATTACCTTCTCCTTTATTTCTGCATTATTTTTCCACAACATGAAAGTAGACTTAAGGGTCCATATGACTATGGCTTTGTCCTATTCTCCTTTCCCTTAAAAACAGGTTTAATAAGTGCATGTCTCCAATCTTGAGGAATCTCCCATATTTATATGACCTAGTGAGTAATAGATATAATGGTACTGTAAATTCTTGCTGAAGTGTTCTCAGGTCATTGTTACTATTCCATCTCCTCCTTGTGCTTTGTTTGGATCCAGTTTGTGCAGTTCTTTTTCAATATAATCACATTTGATTCCAGTATCTGGGATTACCTGGGTGTCACTAGGACAACTTATCACCCCTTTTGTGGAGCCAAACTGTTTTGCATAAGATTTTGTAAATATATTGATAATCTGTTGTGTCTGAGAATACATTTTTGAATCTGTACACAGTTTATCGATTTGTGTATCTTTATTCCTTCCACATTTTTTGTATCTATAAAAAGGTTTCTTATTATGCTCAATATCTTTATATAAATTTTCTTCAAAATTTTCTTGATCTTGTCTTACACTATGCTTACTCTGTTTGTCCAGCTTGTTTATTTCAGTTTTCAAAGTTGTAGGTCAACCTCTCTTCCATTTCTTATATTTTTTGTCTCTTACCTTAATCAGATATCTTTTGTTCTTATGGAAATATATCCACCTGATGTTGTATGCCTAGATCCTGATGTTAAACATGTTTTTGATTTTTTTTGCACTCAATTTCTCCTTCAAAACTTTCCACATTCCATCTGCAGTTTTTCCACTGAACACCTCAGTCTTGTTAGTTTTACATAGTGACTGTTTTGCTTCCATATAATCTGTAATTAACCTTCTGTGCGTTGGCTTAAATTTCAGTTTGGCAGAATTATCTAACAATAAATTAACCTTTATTTTTATTTATTTATTTTATTTTACATTTGTTGACTGGGAGTGCCTGGCTGAGCTATTGCTCTATTTCAGCTGAGGCCCTGGGAGAAAAGCTCCAAAGATTTACAATGCAATAAAAATAGCAATACAGATACATTTCAATAAAAATAGCAATAAAGAATTTTGTTAGTTAAAATATGTAAGCTACATGCATGTATATTGTTGACAGATAAAACAGTACTATAAACAAAAAGGAGAATGTTAAAAAAGTAGAATAAGTTGTATGTTTTAGTTTAAAAAGAGAGTTGAGTAAATATAAGGTTTTGTGTGCAGAGTAGCAGAAACTTAAAAGGTTACATAATAATTTCAGGGAGCAGAGTATAGAAGAAGCTTTGGAGGTTGCAGAGGAAGCATAGGATGAAATAGTTAATGGTAAGTTTTAGTAAGTTAGTTTGACTGTACTATAAAGGTAAGTAATAATCAGGGAGGGTGATCATTGCACATCAATGGTGGTAAAACTTGACTTGAAGTTGCAATAATTTCTTTGGGAATGCAAACAATGTCTAGCATGTTTTGTCCCCTGGTAGGTTTTTTTACAATCTGAAGTAATTGTTCCCGAATATATGCTGTGAATAATTTCATTACTAACGTAGAATCAATATTATTCCAGTCTGCTTCTGGTAAATTTAAGTCCCCAGCTAATATTATTCTTCCCCTTTGTGTTTAATGCAAGAAATAATATATGAATTTCTCTAGGTCATCTGCTGTTGATGTGCAACCTAAAATGCTTGCATATAACAAGTTGCAAGATAGTAATCACATCTGTCAGTGTCCATGGATACTGAAACATATGCAAAGCATGCAAGAAAGTTCCTGCGAACACAAAATGAAGAGGCAAACACAAATGCATGGTAGGGAATAACGGGTCCCTATCCGACGAACAAATGACATGGAAGACCGTGTGGCCGTAGTCCAACGCAGTGTAGATAGCTATACCAAGTGGAAGTGAAACACATCATATGTTAGCGAGCTGCCAGTAGGTACATGCAGCCCAATGGTTAGGGTCACCAGCTGACCCATAATGTGAGAGAGGGTACACAGCTGGTCAGATGTGTCCATAACAAAATACACGATAAATGTACATATCTAGTGACCGTATGTCCGAATCATATCCCACAAGGCATGTAATAGTCACATACAAAAGGTATGTCCGTATTTCACATACCAAATGTGATAGGAAATAGAATAAGCATGTAAACGAAACAGAAGGAGCATATAAACAGCTACAACAATAAGGAGACATGTAGGCTGAAAGGAACAGTATTATCCGTACCGTCGACTGTGGGGACATGCTGTCTAGTACAGTCGGATATGTGTATGGAATATATCCCATCCTGGACATAGGAAAAGGTGGCATCCTACCAATGAGTAGAACAGTCTGCCAAAATCTGCAAATCAGTGGTACAAGCCAAACTTGTCAGGATGTGTCACAGTTGAACGGGTAGTATCCGGGTATACTAACCATGTAATGAAAGTTAAGTATGGGCGTGTACCTATGTGCATGAGGTATAGCATGTGGAAAGCAAACATGGCAGGGTAGTCCACATAACCATACAGGTACCTGACATATGTAGGGCATTCAGTGTGTTACTCTGGCCATGTCATGGGCCAACAACCAAAGCAGTGATGTATGGGGTGTGAGGAATATGTGTGTGTGGGGGGATGGGTAATGGTACAATCCTCCAAGGCGATACTGTGTCGTATGCAGAATAGGTGAACCAGAGGTGTATGAGGGAGCAGAGGGTGAAGCTGAAAGAAACACAAACACATGTATAAACAGCTGCAATACAACCAGACAGGCCATACTGTAGAACACAATCCCACAAACATATGAATATTGAAATGTGCGATACAAATGTATAGACATGTCACCGGCACATACCCACAGATTGGTCCTGATGGAACTGGCCATAACAAATGCAACACACCTGGATGCATAATGGACTACCCAGCATCCCCTCCACATCACACAACCCGCTCCCTTACCTGAACGTCCACCAAATCCAGCCATACTTGGCCTACTGGTTTGGTGCAGCCACAGCTACACATAGTGACCACTACGCATATGTAGTAGGTAGTGTCACCCTAGGCAGTTGCAGGATTGCACACTATGTATCCCTTGCATGTAAAACCCCCAGCACATTTTCATAACGCCAGAAAAATGGTCGGTATTCATCTTGTTTTGGTCTTGTTCAATTTTTGGGATATCCCTCATGGGATACGTAACCTGTGTAAACATTAGAATGGAAGACACAAAGTCCAGTCCTGTAGATATCTGGACACAAGTTGGAATGTGCATTAGAGGTGCACGACACTGTCCAGCCCTAAATGGTTATGCATAACCTACTACCCAGGATCAAACACCTGCCCGTGACGCATGTGTCCCGACACAAATAAGCGGGAAAATATATTGCACACATTCGCATAGTGGCATATGGTATAAGGGTGATGAAGGCACTGACGTAAACAGGATACCCCTGATCCACTGTGTGAGGGACAATTAATGTGTGTGTAGGTGTGACCTGACCAACAATGGTACAATGCCAAATGTCTTGTGACCGTAGGAAATAACTATGCACCATACTGCATGTAACAGTTGCCTAAAGCGGTCACGTCAGGATAGAATAAATGTAATTTGTACAAGAAACAGGCAAACAACAAAAGTGCCAAAGGTATAAGGCTTACAGCTTGGAAACAAATGACTGTTATAAACCTGCAGTGACCATGGCTATGTGTTGGCCCAAACAATCTGGTGTCCACAGTAGGGTTCTCATCTGTCCCGCTTTGCGAGGGACAGTCCATCGTTGGACAGTTGTGTCCTGACAAAAGACATTTCAAATGGCAAATGTCCTGGGATTGTAGGACATAATTATGTCCCATATGTTATGTAATAGTAGCAGAAAATAATTATTGCAGTATCTACAATACCTAAATGTTACAAGAAACAAAATAAGCAAATAAACCGCTACAACAATAGGCTTTTATGCAGGCAAATAAGTAAAGTTATATCCTTTGTACTGACCGTGGGTATGTGTCAGCTTGTAAAACCTGGTGTGTTCCAAAAATGTCCCATCTTGGCCATTTGAAAAGGTGCCAACCCTAGTCACCGGAATACAGCACAACCCATACATATGACAATATCAACAATACCAATGGTCAGAGCATTCGCACAATAACTGGCCAGACCCTTAAAAACTCACAAAGCCAGTGCCCTTTGGGGGAAAGGTGTTGAATGAGAATGACTACTTACAACAATGAAGAGTAATAGACGCATTTAACTGCAGACAATTAGTAGTATTATGAATCTGTCAACATGTTCCAAGTTAATAGTACTAATATGGTAGAAGTGTCCATGATTTCCCCTGAGTTGTCATAGCCTTGTCCCTGTCACTGTAGACATGAGTCCCCGAGTATCAGAGAGGTCCGTACACAGAAGTACACCAACCAACTGTCCCAGCTGTTGACAAGACTATTGCATACCTGTAGTGATTTCATAACAGATGTCCAGAATAATATTCATTGTATGTACAAATGAATGAAATAGTCAAATGGGAAGGGAAACCACCCCCCCAACCTGCATTATGTAGTGGAACCACTCCCCGCCCTAAATTATGTAGCGCCAATCCAATAATGTGGTCAGAGGTGCCCAAACACCTAAGTCTGTAAATACAGGTAGAATGTTAAACTTTGGACTAACTCTGTCCATGTGCTACGTCTGATCTTTGAACAGTGCCAGGGAAGTGCTAGTCACCAGTCGTCCGAGCCCAAACCCGGACCAGCACATGAACACCCTGACAATCAAACACGCGTATGTGCGAGGACTGTAAGCGTAGGAGTTATGAATATCCTTGGAGTGAGTAGACTCATAGCATGGGTCCAGAGCAGTAGGAAACAGGGAATGTCCTAATTGTAGTACTGCAGTTTTCCCAGCAGGAGAATGGATGCCTGCTGTGTAAGGGAAGCGGTGAGGCATATGTCAGAGTAGCTATGAACCATGGGTATACATATAAATGAGCCAGAACACCAATAGTGTAGTGGTTACAGCATCCGCCCAACGTAAAGGCATTCCCGGTGCAAGTACGACTATAGCACATATTAACTGTGTAATGAATGCCTCTGTGCTGTAAAGCCAACATTTATACATGTAAAGGTGACCGCGTTCACATGGGTCCATTAACTGGATTCCATCAAAGTGGTACTGTCATAAGGAATAATGCACATGTAATCCTAAAGACGTGCCTGTAAACATATGTAACTTAGAATAAGTAGATGCAAGTGGGCCTGCGCGGGTGTATGCAGCTATTAGCATAGCAAATGTATGTTGTCTTCTACAGCTGTAACTTTCATATATATATAGTTAGACAGCTGTGTGTATAGATAAATATTCACAGACATAACAGAAATATGCAATTATATAGCTACATATCTATCTATATATACATACACACATACATATATATAGATATATATATATATATATATATATATATATATATATATATATATATATATATATATATATATCTATATATATATATATATATATATATATATATATATATCTATTAGGAATGCTGAAAGACGAAAGCAAACCTAAGGGTTGTGAAGGGAATCCAGAGCAAGTTAGGAATTATGAAGTGCTCGCAGCGTATGTCACATAAAGCTGCACAAGTGTGGATGGAGCACCGCTCTCCACACCAGAGGCAGGGCTATACCAGTGGCCATAACATCATTGAAGTGCTACATCAACATTGTAAACAGATGGAATGTAGGACATGTTGCGACCACCTACACTTGTACCCCGCAAAGCCTGTGAATAAACGAGGTGGTACAAAATGTGTGTAGGGCCCCAACGCTCATGAGAGGGCAATGTGTAAAGGTGTGTCATGGCTGCGATATCAGGTGTATAATGGCTGTTATGTGGGGAAACTCAACATGGGTGTGCAGGAGAAACCATGGATATGCGAGTATGGACACAGGAGTGATAGGGTATTTTGCGCCAGGTGCAATGGAGTGGCCCGTGGAGGCCAGCTAGTACGTAGTTGCAATTCCCAGATAGAGTGTCGTTTGCGTGGAGACATGCGTGAATGGGCGTATCGTTGTCGGACGTTGTGCGTCAGGTCTGGCAGCCTGGCATGTAAAACCTATACACCACCCATGAGCGGAATGGAGTTCTGCTGTGGCAACCCCAAACTGGGAAAAGCAGAAAGACACAACTACATGAAGACAACAATTTGTCGACGTACAGTCACAGTAACACAAACACACATCCTATCAACAGTAATAATATGAATATGTACAGAAACAAACACAGTAGCAGGAATAATAGGCTGCACATACGAGGAATAGGTCGAATGACACTATCACAACCCAGTTAGCAGCGGCACCCCAGACATGAAAAACTTGCGACATCTTTCCACTGCATAACGTGCAATATACTGAGCACAAGTTCACCGGAGTGAAGTGTCGGTGTCAGAATGACTAAGGCAATAGTATGCTGTTGAAGCATGGATAAAACCAATACGCATGTGCAAGTGTCCATGTCCCGGAAATGTATAGGTTAACGGACATACAGATTTTACAGATGTATAAATAGATAAAAACGTATATATACACATAGCTATATTAATTTACATACACATATATATCCATACGGATATATATATATATATATATATATATATATATATATATATATATATATATATATATATATATATATATATATTTATATATATATGTATATATATATATATATATACACACAAGGATATACTATGGATATATATAGATAGATATATATACACAAACAACAGGTAGTGATATATACACATACACACAAAACAAACTATATATCAGTGTAGATATACACATTCACATAAATAGGTTACTTCACAGCAATTAGGGGTAACATATTTACAGGCCGGGCATTTGTGACTGGAAGGTCCAATAAAGAAACGTTGTACCCCCCACATCACCCAGCTAGGCCGGACAGACATACAGACAGGCAATACAGATCAATACACTGCCGCTGTCCAAAACACTGGTAGGAAAGGACCAGTGGGAGAGTTCTGCAAGGTCTACACTTTAAACATGGATAACGGTGTCTCTTGAGGGACCCCAAAAATTCAGGGTATGAAAGAATCTGCTGACATTACTACGAGCAGGATGTAGGTGTACATGGAACAGTAGGTTGTGCAAGTGTGATAATACATGGGTTGACAAAATGTACGACATGTGTCCCGAGATGGGGAGAGTGGGCAATGTGTAGGGGTGTGCTCATACCCCAGCTGAGCTCGCAGTAAGTATTTGTCACGACTGCTGTAGAGGGGTGCCAGGTAGGTGGACCATGGGTATACATTAATGGGCTTAACTGTGCAGGTGCTGGTTGGCAGAGATGTAGTAGGCCTGCCCAGTGGAAGTAATTAATATTCCTATGAGGGCATAGCATACGCCTACACCTCCCAAACCTGAAGAGAACATCTACCGGATAGTTTGTAAACCATTGTGGAATACATAGAGACCTACACAGTGCTGTGTACCCGATTAGCATGGACATCCATAGTTATGTATCAGAATGTAACAAAGTCCAACTAAACACTGCCAGAACTACTGATATTAGGTGAACAGGTGGTGGAATACAGGTAATGACAGATGACAACATGTATGATTCATAAGCAGCATGTACCTTGACAAACATGAATGAATACATATGTTCTGTGACTGTGAATGTGTCTGGTTAATAGAACCAATCATCTAAATGTGTCCCGCAGGGTGTTATGCATTGTTCCTGATACGGTGTTCAGTCACACCCATTGGCATGTGAGTTCTGCTACTGACAAAAAGTGCATAAGTTGCTGACCACCTCATATATCAACTGTATTGCATGTGTCACATGTCCAGATAGTTAGTACTGTGTTGCTGACCCCTCCGTTCTACACAGACAGGTGACATGCTGTGTCTGCAGGGTAGCTAATGGTCATGTGGAATTGATAGTTGCTACATGTCTGTATAGCGTGGGTAGACATGCAACCACAACCACAGTCCTACACAGCACCGTGGGTGGTGCACATAACTCTCACATTTGTAGGTGTGACGGGGGCACAGCCAACAGTTGTACACATCTGCCGCTACTGTACTGGTCTGCTGGGTACTCCATGTCCGTGTCTGGGCCTACCTAAATTGCTGGTTGGAGGGATACCAGGGTACGTCAGTTCCCAGCATTAATTAACAGCACATTGGTGTTGGACGTCCTATTACACATCCTACATCAAACAGCCTGGCCTGTTGTCATCTGTGTGTGTCATAGGGGGTTGGGGTCAGTCATTGGGCATATCCATAGGCCATCGTATATCATTTCTCTGTATTGGTCCACATCTGTCCAGCTGAATGGAATGTGTGTGGGCTGTACGGACACACATGATGGTCAGCCCATAATCTGCGGTGGGTTAGGACACCCTGTGTACTACAGGCTGCCATTCTGACCCCCGTATGTGCTACAGAGGTCATGGTGCCACTATGGATGTGTACTGTCTGCTGCCCTAACATTTGGCCACCACAGTCACTTGTATGCTCACAAACATACATACCAGAGCAATGGGTAAGTACACATTCTAATACAACTGCCACTTGTTAGGTCAATAGACATACCCTGTTTGTATTACGGACTTGAGGATGGTGCTGGAGTGCTACCTATGTCAGATGCACACAGTGCACCTCCCATACATGGCCGAGCACAGGTACTGTCATGTTTGGCATCCATTGTACTGTGTGTGGGTCAGAGAGGGGAAATCCGTGGGTACCTACTGTGTCAGTGCATATGCCTTGTGTTGCCTCTTTGCCAAGGGCAGGTCATACTGTGCACGGGCTGTCGCCAACTGTGCCCTACTCAGGTAGTTCCTTCACCAAGCCACACTGTGCCTGTACAGACCTTGGCAGTGGTGTTGGGCTGTGTGGCCCTGCCCCATGCTGTTCCTGCTGCAACTGTTACTGCAGGATAACATTGTGTAGCATAGCAAATAACATAGCAACATGTATGCATGTAGCTTGTAAATACTGCAGAGCCCCAACAGATGTGTCCGGATACCAGAACTGTGAACCGAGCATCCCAAACACATGCACATGTACATGTCTTGTTTGTGCATCCACCTCAGTATGGTGTGAGTGTTCAGGTGTGTGTGCATTGCTGATGGGTGTTATAAGCCACTGCACCAGTGTTTACCTAGCATCCCCCACTAGGAGACTGTAGGGGATGTCCACATAGGCATTGGTGGGCTACAGCTGTGTCAGACACCATATATTGGACACATCACAGCTTCCTGGGCAGACAGCACACACATTCAATCTCATGCCCTGGCCATCGCATAGGGCCTAGCTGTTGGAAGGTATGCCCCTGCACTGACTGTAGGCCCTACCCTGCTCCCCGGGTGGTGCTACGTGTGCAGGCTATAGCACCCAGTACCCCAGGGTACTCATCCATGTGGCTGAACAGATTCATATTGCTGGTCCACTAATCGCATGTGTGGAGGACCTGTACGTGCTCACTAGCATGTATTGACATGGCATCTGTGAACTGGTGCAATACTCTGGATGAAGATGCCTGTGAGATACCCATGATAACCCCAGTTGTGCTGTGTTAGGTACCTGTGGCTAGTACACCTAGGCCAACACATCCCATGGTATCCACTCTGATGCGTTCCCCTCGGCCTGTTTGATGTGTTAGGCACAGGTCAACAAGCTGCTGTAGGAGGTCTCTGTCCACCCCATAGTGCTCCAACATCCCCAGCCCATGTAGAACCTGGTAAGTCACCCTCGGTCTATAAAGTCTTATGTCACCCCAGTAAGGGTTGTTCAGCAGCATACACATCCGCACTGCCCCAGCCTCCTGCACATGTTGGTATATCTTGTCTGCTGCAGTCCATGTCATTTGGTTGAACTGTGTCATGAAATGTCCCTGCAGGTATACACCGATGGTGTAGAGTGTGGACGAAACATGTGTGTATGCTGCTTGCTCGCATTAATGTACTGTTCATGTGTGGGCTGGCCATGTCATCAGCTGATTGTGATGATCAACACCTGTTTGTGCAGCCTGTACACCCTGACTACCTCACCACTGCTGTCATCCCTCCCAAAGTCACCAGGCAGGTATAGACACACCCCTAGCTTAGGTTTGCTAAGGCAGGAGCAGTCCCAAGGCACAGTTCTGCAATGTACAAACAGTATGCCTGACCCCCCTCCCAGGCTGAAAACTATATGCGAGACCTGCACCTGGATGACTACACACATACACTCCAGGGACCAGTAGCACACCCTGGTGATAAATGTTATACAACATAGTCAACCTCATCTGCATAGTATAGTCTTCTAATGAATAGTTATATGACCCATACCAAACCTCCAACATATTAACCACTGCTCAGTGTCACTCAGATCCACACATAACTGGCAACAGGTGCCTTACCATCACCATATTCAATGTCACATGGTCTTCCCAGCAACAAAATAACCGGTGTCTACATGACTACAACCCGTGGCCCTGCACACCACAGACAATGTGCATTAACACCACGCCATGGCAGATATACATAGATCCCAGGTTATCACGTACAGATCATCCGGCACAAATAGTCAAAAGTGCTGATGTCCCCAGACGTATGTTCACATCTATGTCCACCTCTACATCTACATATATCACATATATTATTTGTAGATATATACATGGACATATATATATGTATATATACATACACACATATACATGTACACACATATGTAGATATGGCATTTATATAACAACAGCAAACCACATGACAGCAATGCATTAGATAGGAATGGAAAGGAAACAACATGTGCCACCTGCATCATGTAGTGTTGTTAATATCAAGGCACGTGTATTATGTTGCGTCACACGGGTCTGACCATAGCAAGGGTAAGAGTAGGGCTGCTGACAGTTACCCACCAGACCTATTGGCGACTGTATGTGTTGACAACCCAGTGTCTTGGCGGAATATGCGTGCTGTGGATACTAAATAGGTCAGCAACAAAACAAACTGGACACATCCTGCAACTAGCCACCAAACACACACCTGCCATGCCCTGGAATCGAGCATCTATCTGTCTAGTCTACCACACTACAGCATTATGCAGTAACAAAATGCGCTACCGAGTTTCGGCATCACCGCACTCCCACAGGCATACTTCTAGGCAGATGACATCATCCGCAAAGGCAAAGACGCCGATAGGGAATGTATGTGGTGTGAGCCATCTAAAAGCATTACTCTGTCCCCAGGCACCTGGAAACACACACAAACACACACAGTTGGCAGGGCTGGGATTCAAACATACACCTAACTCCCTTTTCACACTACAGCATTATGCAGTTACAGAACACGCTACCAAGATTACTGAACAGAGCACTCCCAGAGGCATACTTCTAGGTGGGTGACATCATCCGCAAAGGCAAAGATGCCGATAGGGAACGTATGTGGTGTGAGCCATCTAAAAGCATTACTCTGTCCCCAGGCAGCTGGAAACACACACACACAGAAAAAACACACTTGGCAGGGGTGGGAGTTGAACACACACCTAACTACCTTATCACACTACAGCATTACGCAGTTACAGAACGCGCTACTGAGATTACTGAACACAGCACTCCCAGAGGCATACTTCTAGGTGGGTGACATCATCCACAAAGGCAAAGATGCCGATAGGGAATGTATGTGGTGTGAGCCGTCTAAAAGCATTACTGTGTCCCCAGACAGCTGGAAACACACACACACAGAGGCACACACTTGGCAGGGCTGGGAGTTGAATATACACCTAAATACTTTATCACACTACAGCATTACGCAGTTATAGAATGCGCTACCGAGTTTACTGAGCACAGCACTCCCAGAGGCATACTTCTAGGTGGGTGACATCATCCGCAAAGGCAAAGACGCCGATAGGGCATGTATGTGGTGTGAGCCGTCTAAAAGCATTACTCTGTCCTCAGGCAGCTGGAAACACACACGCACACACACACACACACACACACACACACACACACACACACTCACACACTTGGCAGGGCTGGGAGTTGAACATACACCTAACTACCTTATCACACTACAGCATTACGCAGTTACAGAACGAACTACCGAGATTACTGAACACAGCACTCCCAGAGGCATACTTCTAGGTGGATGACATCATCCGCAAAGGCAAAGACACCGATAGGGAATGTATGTGGTTTGAGGCATCTAAAAGCATTACTGTGTTCCCAGGCAGCTGGAAACACACACACACACACGCACACAGAGGCACGGCTGGGAGTTGAACATACACCTAACTATGTTATTACACTACAGCATTACGCAGTTACAGAACGCTCTACCGAGATTACTGAACACAGTACTCCCAGAGGCATACTTCTAGGTGGATGACATCATCCGCAAAGGCAAAGATGCCGATAGGGAATGTATGTGGTGTGAGGCATCTAAAAGCATTACTGTGTCCCCAGGCAGCTGGAAACACACACACAAAGGCACACACTTGGCAGGGCTGGGGGTCGAACATACACCTAACTACCTTATCACACTACAGCATTATGCAGTTACAGAACACGCTACCAAGATTACTGAACACAGCACTCCCAGAAACATACTTCTAGGTGGATGACATAATCCGCAAAGGCAAGGATGCCGATAGGGAATGTATAGAGAGTGAGCAGTCTGAAAGCATATTACTGTCCCAAGGTAGATGTAGACAAACACATGGCAGTGGTGTGATCGGGGCAACTAAATATCTAGGGAGCACTACAACAACACTACATAGATATGGGACACACCACAGACAGTACACCCTTCAACACAGTCAACCAGTGTGTTCAATGTAGGCATCCATCGTGACATTGAAAATGGACATCTGTTGCCTGGATGACCACCATCGCTATACAGGATGTCATTGGCCATGCCCATACACAGAGGCACATCACCGACACAAGGTGTCACTGGGCATGCCCACACACTTAGTATCACACGTCCATTTGGAATGTACTGTGTGTCCATCTACACAACGGCGTACTGGGCATGCTCACACACTTAGCAGTTGCAAAGGGCTGTCTTGAATGCACACGGATTCTAAACACGGAAGGGCGCAGTTTGGAATGTACTGTGTCCATCTGCACAATGGCGTACTGGGCATGCTCACACACTTAGCAGTTGCAAAGGGCCGCCTTGCATGCACACAGATTCTAAACACGGAAGGGTGCAGTTTGGAATGTACTGTGTGTCCATCTACACAACAGCATACTGGGCATGCTCACACACTTAGCAGTTGCAAAGTGCCGTCTTGCATGCACACGGATTCTAAACAAAGAAGGGCGCAGTTTGGAATGTACTGTGTGTCCATCTACACAATGGCGTACTGGGCATGCTCACACACCTAGCAGTTGCAAAGGGCCATTTTGCATATGCACACGGATTCTAAACACAGAAGGGCACAGTATGGTGTTACTGTCCCCACATACATGAAGGCCACTCACATGTACTGACCAGTACACACTCAGGAGCCATCACAGATGTCTCAGGTGCAGATCACAGAGGTACACACCGCAGTCTACAATGTAGCCCTCAAACATCACCATGTCGTTGGACCAGCAATACACAGACATACATTACCACAACACAGTGTGACTCATGACCAGTGGACTGTACATAGGTCTACAGCAACTGTGCAGACTACACATGTACCGACAGGGTTCCATCATGTGTTATGCATTGCAATGATACCACTGTACATAACCAGGTCAGCTCTACACATACCAGTGACCCTGGGTCTTACACAGCTGTGACAGATAACTGTCGCTGTACACCAGAGAACACACATGTTTGGATATGACATACATGTAATCGCAGTGGATATGTGCATGGACCACACACACAGCACATATGTACATAGCATAGCTTTTGCTGTCCTCCATGCAGACAAGTGGCTACAGCAATCACACGCATGCAAATGGAAGGTGGGTCCATGGCTGTTGAATGCTAACAGTACATGAGGTAGCAATGTTGACCAAGGACACATTCCCTCTGGACTAGTTACCCATGACACCCATCATATCATACAACAGTCCATGTGTTATGTATGTCATCACACATGTCCACCAATTGCAATGCATACAAACATGGCTACATGACAGGCATGTAGGACCAACACACATGTACAATTTGTAGTGTGCATGCAGCTACCATGCATGTGCAGTAGCTGATGTATGTAACTCATCTGTGCCTAACTACAACATGCAGTTGCAATGCAGCCCCATCATTGACACCTGTATATGGTGACATACTGACAGTACGGTAGGATGTACATCAGGTATGGATGGATGTGTGTACATAAAGTGGTGATCCACCTGTGCAGATGGATGTTTGCCTGGGGTGGCTCACAGGTGTGTCACATGCCATCCTACCATTACATGTGCAAACAGTATGCTATGTTACTGTTACTTGACGATGAAGACATAAAACCTACACTGCGGTCAGGTGTTACTGACTGTAAGTCACTTGACACCTGTAACACTTACATCCTCCTGTGTGCATATAGCAGCACAATTGCCGGATGTAGCGTTGGTACACATAATGCGGGCAATACTGCTGCATGTCTGTCAGACGTATCATCATATAGCAGGTGTATCATTCACAGTACTGCCATGTGTGTTTTCTTGTGTGACCATATATGCCACATATGGTGGGGAATACATCCCAATTGTTACACACCGCTGTACACTGTTGTAGAGATCTGTACATACTGCAGTGTGGAAAGCATGACATAGGCAGGGGTGGTGTGTGTATCACACACATATCAGCTATCTGTATGTGAATGACATTTGTGGTCTCCACAGTGTGTGTGTGTGTGTGTGTGTGTGTGTGTGTGTGTGTGTGTGTGTCTGTGTGTATGTATCTATGGCTGTCTGGTGCATGGAGTGAGGGTGTATGCTACCTTACAGAACACACAGGATCACTAACCCCTCATGGTGATGCAGTCTACTACCCTGTTGATGCCATCAGTCTCAGCCGTACTGGCTACCTGTACATGTTCTTTCTCTGTGTCGCATCGTGTGGGTGCACAGTACTGTGAGGGTGATGACCACATAGGCAGGTGTCCTCACCTCAATACTATGAGGTGTGCGTTATAGTGTTGTTGACACCGTGAGTGTGGGCATGTTCCTGTAATGTGACAGGGTATTACTGCTACACAGTGAGTCCTCATGCTATCAAATGGCCTCTAACGTTATCATCGGCCAGACCGCTGTGTACAACCCCTGCACCATGTCAACATACCTGTGATGTGACCTGGTATGGATGTCACATCTCTAGCTACTGTATCCTATTAAACTGCCCACATGCTTCTGGATCAGTATATATGTGGACCTCTGTTGTATGTTAGCCTTTCCAACAGTCAGGTTGAGACTACGTATAGCATGCTGATATTGCCATACGTGCCTGTGAGTACTCCACGTTACACATGGGAGACTGCAAACACTGTTACCTGTAGGCACATGCAAGTAGACCATAAGGAGGGAACCAGGGCATCATTACCAACATGCTGTTACTGTTGTTACTGAGACACATAGTGTGAACATATAACAATGCATGCTAAACCTGTACTACATAGTATGTCTGGTGCATGTCAACAGTACACAACTAATGTAATATACACTTTTCTCACTATTCTTACACAACTAATGTAATATACACTACTTTCACTATTCTTACACAACTAATGTAATATACACTTCTCTCACTATACTGTTCACCCTGTGCATCAGACCATTTGAGCATGTCCCTGCACCGATGGTGTGGATGACAGGGATGCAGCACAGGCTTCATCATATGCACAGGGTGATATTGTTTGCCAGGGGCATAGGCTGCACCAATGGATGACATCATGTGTGTGGGTAAGGGCCGGTGATATGATTGGACATGTCTGTTCAGTATGCATGTGGGTGTTGTGGTGCCCTACAGATGTGTTTGCTGTGTGCGTGTATGTGTGCACACAGTTCTGCCTTTTGTGAGGCCTACACAGGGGTATTATTGACACCTCCAGATTGTACAGAACAGGTTGTACAGCTCACTGTGTCCGGCCATGTCCACGTGACCTGTGCCTGTCTGGGGTTGCACGGGCACTACCAGGCGGAGGTACAGATTGGCTACTGTCCGACGACACATGTCCACTGGAACCATGTCCCCGCTGGGAACGTCCAGGGCCATGTCCATGTGGCCTGCTGTGTCCTGGTGTGGACAACGCACCACCAGCTGCACTGCTACTGCTACCGGCACTATGGGAGCGGGCATGTGAGGTGGCATGCTCACGTTGACCTGCACTAGGTGGTGTAGCTGGCCTATGTCCACGTGGCCTATGCCTCACTCCTACCAGATGTTCCAGCACAGACAGCTCACACTCATGGATTGCCATGCCATGGTCAAGGATTCCGACCATGTCACCCAATCGCCTGTCCAGAACATCAGCAATCTGCTGTTGAGCATTTGCCAATGCCTGGATGTTGTTGTTTAGTGTACGGATAGCAGCCCTCTGCAGACTCTGCCCTTCTCTGTTCTGCCATTCAGCACATGCCTGTGCTGCCATTACAGTCTGGAACATGTGTCTGGTGATAGCAGCTGCTGTGCTCTGTCCTGCAGGTGCATGTCTGTCAGAGGTCCTTCTACGAGCAGCACCAGTCACATGCCTGTGTGGCACATCTGCAGTCATTACACTGACACCATGGTGTGGAGACACACCTTCTGTAGCCACCACACATTCCTGTTCCACGCTAACAGATGCTGACTGTCCTTCTTCTATGGCCACTGGTGATGCGGTATGTGTTGGCAGCAGAACTGTGTGCGGGGAAGTGGGGGACATAAGCTGGGATGGCAACCATTGGCACAGATTCAGCCCCTGACAACCCTGCCTGTACCTCATGCATATGTTCATCACTGCTAGTATCTGTGGGGACACTAACATCAGATGGACCGCAGGAGGGTAACGCACCTACATCACCTGTGAATGCAAAGAAAGACTCTAAATTACAATAGACACACACACACACAGACACACACACAGACACACAGACAAACAGACACACACACACAGACACACACACACACACACACACACACACACACACACACACACAGACACACAGACACAGACACAGACACTCACACAGACACACACACAGACACTCACACAGACTCAGACACAGACTCACACAGACACACACAGACACACACACAGACTCACACAGACACACACACAGACTCACACAGACACACCATGCATGTGATTTGACAGACAGCATGCAGCATGCATGTGATACAGCAGACGGCATGCAGCTCAGACATTAATAGTGTTAGTTAGCATACCTTCCTGGGGTGCACACTACAGCAAGCAGGTGTCATATCAGTAGCCATGCAGTTCACACAATCATGGTAGTATGCATGCATCCCCGTGATACACCATGTGGACCAGAACAGGATGACAGTACACATGGCTGACGTGACCTTGACATGTAATCTGCTGACGTGTGCATTAACATGCATACATGTCTGACACAATGGTGTCCTGACACATGTACAGCATCGTAATGGGCATCACATTGCGGTGTTGTCTGTATGCCCTACAGATAGAATGCATGTTTAGCAAATGTGCATGAGCATGGAAGGGTAGTGTGAGCCATCTACATTGCTATACAGTGTGAAGTACAGACACTGTGCCATTGCATAGCATCATGAGGCATCTATATTGCTATACAGTGCATAATACATACACATTGCATAGCCATAACTGCATCCATACCCATGACATAACTGTGGATTGTGACCCACAATGCTGAGGTGTACACACACCAAACCATGCTGTGTCATGTGACAGGTCACTGGAGGACCTACAGATGACACCCCTGCACAACTACAACAGAGTCTTAGCTGCCTGGCAATCATGTCCACACATAGCAGACTTGTCAATTCACCAGGTCCCACATGATATTGATGTATCACACACACAAGGTGCACAGCTAACAGTGATGTCCTACAGCAGCAAGGGAAATGTACAGTGTATGTGGCCTGATGTGGTGTCAATGTCTGTGAAAACTGTACAGGTGACTACTGTCATGCTATGACACAGTCGTGATGTTCAACACATCTTATATGGTAGACTTCAGTGACACCTCCACTAGCTGTGCACAAGCTTTTAGGATGTCCAGTATACCATATCAACTGTATAATCAGTCAACTAAGGCTATGTGTGGACAATGTGCAACAGGATGCATACACATCACATCTACTGTGCGGCTACGTGTCTCTGGCCATCCCCCATGGCCATGTGTGCACATGTGTTGGCCAAATGTGTGTGATGGCCATCTATCTCACATGTCTGTGTTGTCCCATATGACATACACCCATAGATGTCAGATATGTCACCATCCACAGGGCTATGCAGACAACGGGTTGTATGTTTGGTATGTGGGGTATGGGTTATGGGATAGTGTGACAATATTGCAGCCAGAACACTACGTGTCTGGGACATGTCAGATGGCACATCACAATGTGTGCACCCATTGCAGGAGCATATAACACAATGGTGACTCCTGTGGGCTGCCCATATCACAGCTCACTGTGTGGTACTGTTTGCGTACAACACGTGTTGTTCCAATGTATAGTACATATGCCTACATTGTACAACACCTCCACCGTTGTATGCACAGCTGTCCACACATGTAGCAATGACAAATACTGTGGTTTCATGTCGCTGTATCATTTCGTTTGTATATATTGCACATGGGTAGCCAGTGTGAATGATGGGTGATGCGACCTGTATATCATGACTGGACCGAACATCAAGTGTACAAGTGTTACCTGGCCACATGGCGAATAGATATATGCTTTAACATGCCTGATACTGATGACAGTCTCACCTGCAATGGACTGATGTCTGTGCGGCACACCAGAGGTACCTGTATAGGGGTGACACAGCAGTTTGAACATTATCCATGACTGTATGACAGCCACAGGGTGCACTGTGCATGTTAACACATTTGCCTATTCAATAGCATATAGTATGCATATGTGTGCATACACAGGGTAGCATACTGTAGTATGCAGCATGTGTGTCAACATGCCTTGCATATGATGTTACATTACATAATGTACAGTGACACATGCAACTAAGTGGGATATAATAGTCATATGTGCAGTACTGACTTACAAGGCAACTCCAGGCTCATTGGTTGGGAGACACCCACCTCCACGATGGCAGCTAGTGTTTGTGGATGCTGTTCTAAGGGTGTCCCCAGACTGGCCAGTAGCTCCTCGGTGTGTGTGAGTGGGGGCTGGGTTGGTGGCCCACCACCTGTTCCACCTTGTTCCCTGGCAATTGCAGTGGCATGCTGTTTTGCATGTTGTATAAAGTCCATGCAGTGTCTGCGCACCTGCTGGTAGGTGTGGTTATGGCCACCCACATCATTCACCTTCCTGCAAAGATCCTGCCACAGGTCATCATGCTGCTGGGCATGCTGTGGCACATGGCTGAGCAACACCTCGTAGTTCTCATGGAGGTACGGGATGAGGACATCATCCTCCTGGTGGCTGAACGCTGGCAGGTGTACGAGGCATTATCTGTAAGACATAATGATGGTAACAGGTCACAATATCAGAGATGTACAGAGATACTGCTGCACATACATTTCTAGTAAATCTAGTACATCTGCACAGTTATCTTTGCAAATCATCATGACACTGACATGACTGACATGTTTGTGTCACACACATGTAACACCCGTTTTGCATTGGATATCATCACCATATATGTGTGTCACCTCATTACATTGTTCATACTCCATGTGAATGCTGTCTTGATGTGGGCATGTCTGTTTGCCTGCACTGGTGTTCTTACCTATCAGCACATGCCTGGATGTGTCCACGGTAATGCTTTTGACCTTGATGCTGTGTATATGTCACATATCAACACATACACTGCCTTAATGGACTTGAGCAGTGACAATGCACACATACGCATGGAAACCTTTACATGCATGTGTTTTGCCATATACATCTACACAGCACTGAACAGCTGTTCAACATCCAGCCATGGATCGCCTGTGTTGCACATGTGATAGACATGGGACAATGGCTAGTCGGACGTCATTCGCAGGGATGGTTATCAACTATAGCATGTACGGGCAAGGTTTCCTAGCTGTATCTGACAGCCATTTTGCCACCGCGAGGTGCATCAGTGCCACATTACTGATCCAGACAGTTGATACTACATCTACCATGCTGTCATCACACCATGTATGACAGAGATGACATGTGCAGTTTTGATGGACAGGGTTGCATGGTATGGTGGGAGTATGTCACATGTATGGCACAGGGATCTGTCCAGCATGTGGCGATCCTAGTAGTAGGATGGTGGCTGTCCATGCCGTATGTCTTTCAGATCAGGATATGGACATGTAGCATGTCCAACATCATAGTGTAGCACATGTCTTTATGCAAGGTAGACAGCATGCTGCATAGTGGAGGTGAGGATTGTGAAGGCTGGTATCGCCCATCCACACATGGCCAATACCCGTTAAAGGTGATATGTGATCCAATATTGGTCACCCGAGTGCTGTGTATGCCTGTCCAATGATCTCCATGCTCATGGATGGCACCCTGTCATGACATGGGTACCTTGTATGACTACCTAAGGGCCTGGAGACGTCACCAACTCAGGGAGGTGAACTGCACAGCACCATCCCTTACACAGTGTCCATAATGTTGACCGCAGCCTAGGTGGTAGTTAATGGGTACAGGGATATTCAACTAGCGGTGACAATGCTGATATCATCTGTCAGAATGTGCACATATGTCACACACCTCACCCATAAAGCCCATTCTGTATGTTGTTCACAACACTGAGACAGCTATTGCTCATAGGTCATGGCCATTCACATCCTTACATACACAGATGCCTCACATTTGTCTGTGTGGTATGGGCTACAATGAGGGTGGAGTTCAACACATTAACCCTGTTTTACTGTAGCTGGCACTGGTGTGATATGCACATGTCACTCTGGCACCTTTTGTAGTGTTGATTCTGTCAACAGGCCACTGGTAGAACACTCCTGTGACATACAAAGGTATATGTAGTCAAACATCCGTATTGCCATGTACATCTGTACTGCTAACATCTACATTGATAATGGTTCATGGACTTGCAGACCATACTCAGCAGGGTAATAGTGTGGTGCCACCAATTATGACTGTTGTCACCACTTGTGAGTTGATATTATCCAACACCCTAGCTGTATTGTATTTTCATGCTCAGCACTTGTTCAGAACTTGTGAGCACTTCATGAGCTACTGATTAATATAGCACCCATTCCACACCATTTCTCACAAGTACCCTGTCTGTCCTTACATTTCCAGCTTGCTTACAGTACAACAGCTGTTGTACACACGTAACTCACATATCTTGTGAGACATGGTTGCATATACAGGCATGTCCAACTGTCATGTACCAGTGCTATTGCCTGTCTATATGATGAATATGTTGTACATGTGGCAATAGAGCAATTGTCTCATGTACACAGTCAATGCTCACCTCCGAACATACGACACTACAACCTGTGGGAGATGCACATATGCAGCCCTGCTGGGGGTAATGCTGTCACCAACCCTGACTGAACCTGACAATCATGTGAGGATGTGTAACATTCGCAACACACCCCACTCATCACATAGTCTCACAAGATCTCCACCACCACAGGCCACACATACGAGTACAACTTGTGCACTCTCTGTGTAGGCACCAAAGGCAGCCCCCATCACCAAACACAACAACAATAACTTATAGCCCACAGACTCATGTGTGCCCATCACATATAGCCAATAGGGTGTTATAACATACACAACACACCTGTCATAGGTGACTCTGTAGGTGGTCACACAGATGTTCCACTCAGCAGGCTACCCAAGGCGATATTCGCTTACATCTTGCTGTCGGGTAACTGGTTCTGCAACATAACCTATGCACCCATGCCACACCTCACCAGGTACAACTTGACTGTCATTCTCCATGTTAGTGTGACTGCCCTGAGATGCAACTTCACAGACTACATGTGCAGGGACATGCAATAGCTGACCGGTCTTGTAGCCCTGAAGGTATGGGCCAAGCCCTGGGGAGCATTATGCATTCATCCGGACCTGATACCATTGTACAATGACTGACTGCGTCACTTCAACAGTTGCCTATGCTTCTGCTGTCATTCCACAGGCATCTGGTATCTGTCCGCTTTGACTGACATGGTCAACAAAACACGATGCTTTGGCACAGATGACCTGCACCTGTCAGCCCTGGGAGTACAGATAACATGTAAGGCTCTTGCTGCTTCTATACTGCCTGTCCTGCACAGTTTCCAATAACATTCACCACCAGAACGGGAACAGTCAAGCAAAACATGGGGTCATGTGACGCAATGCTTGACATCTTCATCTCTGACACACACAGGCAAGGCACTCCTTATAATGGACCACTTCAATATCTCTGCAATGACTGGGACCTGCCTCTGGGCTCTGCAGAGCACACCTGCAATGACAGGTTATACACATACCATACCTTTCAGTCATGTAACCTGGATCGGCACACCCACGGCTGAGGTGTTCCCATATTCCACTATGTTGTACACACATCCTGGCTAGTTACTTAGCACAATGCATCAGAGGTGCTCCACGTGCAACTAACTGTGGCCAGAACTGCTATACACATTGTAACAAGCTATGGATTCAACAACATACCCCATGGTTACCAGACCTCATTTCTTGGTGTACTGGACAGTAGGGCTCAGATAGGTACTACTGATGTGAGACTGACACTACCCCACACTTAACTGGGATAGCCACTCATGTACTGACACATTAGGCCAACGCTGTCCGGGATTCATAACCTCCACTTGGCTGGATCAACCCATACACACCACCTCCAAGACCAACAATATCCTTGACATGGACACTACCAACATGTGACTGGTGTTCCACACCTTGTGTTATCCCCTCATTGGTGGATTCTGAACATATGCTAATCACCCTTGTTATCCACATCCCGGCACCACACCCTTTACGGCATACACAGTGCAAGAGTACTACAACGTCTACTACAGACATCTTATGACAGCAGTAGTTAACGTCATGACACCCGTGCAGATGGACAATGCACATACAAATGCTGAAACATACCCCAGTGCACTTCATTAGCACTTACACGACTGCATGGATCATGTTATTCCACACAGAGCCATGATGGTACCCACCAGATAACAGATGCCACTCTGGGGGTCCAGTTCCATGGACATAATTTACAACAACAGGTGGAGGCTGTTGCAAAGTGGAGTACAATCCCATGGGTGGGGTAGCTCACTGGTCAGCCTCAGTAGGGCTACAGGATCCCTCATCACATACTCTGAAACTAGCTACATAAACATTACTGCAACACATTCCAGGGTGTACCACAAGGCATTATGGAGGTATGTCAGTAGTCAGTGGCAATACCCACATCTGCCCTGACATACAACAGTTACTCAGGAACATTACAGAACCAGGTGATGTTGGCAACATGCTGGCTGATGGGTTCAATGCTAACATTACACCCACTCACTCCCTACAGGGCCACAATCCATGCAGGAACATTGTGGTGTCCCTGTGGTCACACCTACACAGTACTAATCTGGCCCCATGTGACCATCCAACATCCCAGGCTATGATTTACACAAACCTCTGAATGACATGTCTCTCCACTTGGCCACCATATTCAGTAATAGCCTTGTATCAGACATTGTGGCCCATGAATGGCACACAGCAACAGTTATCACACTCCACACAGGTGGCGCCACAATACACGAGGGGGACTATTGCCTTATACACCTGACTGGACTGTTCTGCAAGGCTATGGGGCACATCATCATGGAAGTCATTCACAGAGACATTGGTGGGCTCCGGTCCTTTGATGCCATGCAAGTTGGACTTGTTAGGGACAGAGCATGGCTCCTACACCTGGTGGACTCCTTTGATACAGTTACCAGGGTAGTTGATGATGGTAAGGGGGTCCACAAAGCCTACATTGTTCTCTTATTGCATTTCAGCACCGTTCTCCATTCTGGTATTGACAACATACACATCCACCTGAACATCGACCCCTATGTCTCAGAATGTTATGCAAAGTGGCTCACAGACAGGACACACACAATGAGGGTAGCATACCATAGTACCTACTGTATTTCAGATACACTTGGCGTACCACAGTCCTCAGTCATAGGGCCCCTCATGTTTGGTATATGCTTCCCTGAGGTACAGGCTAGCACTGAGGGACTTTCCCTGCCTAGCTTTACAAACAACTGCATACAAAGCACCATGATTGATCCACCAGCTGATACTGACTCCCTCCATAAGGGTGTCACTGTGACGGATACCTGATATCAATATCATGGCCTCAAGCTGCATGACACAAGGTACATGAACATCCCCTTTGCATTACGCCATTCACCCACTGACTATCACATAGGTGGTAGTCCCCTACATACATGTCACATTGTACGTGATCGTAGTACACACGTATGTTGCACCCACTACTTTGATAACCATATTGCCACTGTGGTGTGGATATCCTTTTACGTGGCCACACTTATCTGTACTGGGTTTGTAGCTGGAACATAGGCACCCATTGTACCTCTGAACTCCAGACGTATACACACATTCAAGGGTACAACACCCCGTTTAGGGTGTACCTTACACAACAGCTACGGCTTTACATACCACAACATTAACACACCATGACGTTTATTGAGCTCCGGCAGTTGATGTATGCGGCAGAACTACGGACACCACATCTGTACACATTTGCATACTACATACTCAGGGGTGACCTCTGCTGAACAGACAGGTCCCATGTCCACAACAATATTCATGGATATACTCCACATAAGCGACATAAGCGAAAACCACTGTGAGCAACATGCTCATGGATATGTGCACACACGAAACGATGAGTGGGATGTGCTTGAGGGTTACATTCCCAAACCAGACACTCACCATGCTTTGGAACATGATTCCTATGTACATCACACAGGGACACTCAGTAGCACTGTTCATGTGATACCTCACTTGGTGGATGGCAGACACATGTACGCCAGGGATCACTGCAGTGGCTGTACTGTGCAGAGGTGCAGGTAACACATGGCTCTGCTGATCACAGACAGGATACTACCCTAGAGAGGTGCCGCTGGTGTTGAGTTTACACATAGACTTGCTAGACTGCATAGTACCCCACTATGAACATGTGAAGCTATTACATTCCTTTGTGCATGGTTAATTGAGTAGCTCTTCCATTTAGATTAGCTATCATGCTATTACAGTGTCCCATGACTACAAGCCATATGTATCCTGTTATTGTATATTGTACATGCCAATAGACAATACCTTTGGTATGCATGATATGCCTGTTATGCTGTGTAGAATATCTGACATATCTACCTACAATACTGTACATTACACATATTTTACATAGTATCCCATAATGCAAAGCATACTTGCACAGCGGGACCACCTTAGACATGTCATTGTTGTTATATGCCCATACACATGCCTACTGTGACAGTATATCAACATATACTATCCCCTGCTATGGCACGTAGTTGTTGGACATACCCTACCACTGACGGTGGGTGGTATGTAATTGTTCTGTTTAAAGCCCTCATGTAGCATCCCTTGTGGTATCTGTGATGTTTACCTTGTGGCCCACTGCAGGACACACAATTTCTACAAGCGTTACTATGCTCAGCAAGACATCACTACATATTGCCTTTTCCCACTTTATGCATTGCAGACAATTTTAATTAATACAAAACAGGCTTTACATACACTAACATAATTAATACAAAACAGGCTATATATACACTTACATACCGAGAGTTCTACATACCTTGTTATCGTTACTATCTATGTAACTATCTCTCTTACACTGCTTAAACACTTCTATGGTATCCTTATATACGTTGATACCTGTAACATGTGGTTTCCTGCCACCAATTGGTGTTCCTGAGTGACTTATTACTTGTACATCAGCTGTGCAGCTATTCCATTCACCAATTACGCGGCAACAGTGGGGTATAATTGAATTCTTCACTTGGGCGTTGCCCATTTGCCCTGCCTTCGGGGAGACGGCCTGTATTGTGTTTTGTTGTGTGTAATTGCAACTACTATGTGTAGAGACACAGATAGTTTGGAATTATGTCCCCCGTGGATTGTGTGTGATGGCTAGAGTATGTGGTTCTACATATGAGTGCACCTGTCATCCCAACCGTCTGATAAGGGACTATTGCAAACAAAACCTGTAACATCGCCGTTTGTTCCATTATACAACAGCTACGATTTCACATGGCGCCTTTTAATGTGTATCTCACAAGGTATGTTAACGCTTCTGCAGATGTAATTGACTGATTGGATGTTTGTGCTGTAATTACAGTCTGTATTGCTATAGTTTCATGTGTGGGGGATGTAGGTGGGTGTACGTAGCATATACAGGTTTGTGGGGCTTGCATTTCTACATATTCCATATATGTGTGTGGGCTCCTTCCCTAATTAAAGAGCTATCAGTTAGTAGACTTTTGTTACGGGCATATACATTGGGCCATTGTTAATTGGTTTCTATATAGTATGCAGGTGAGGTTGATACTTCCATACCTCCGGAATTACAGTGATATGTAAAGGAATGTTACTACATGACAGCTGTCCCGTGTATTTCTGTCCCAGATATTTGCAGTCATTGCAGTTGTGTTGGTAACTGAACCTCTTTGGCGTGGGTTGCCACCTTTTTAAATGGCCATTGTGGGACACTTGCAGGACACACATCGGTGTTTACAGGCTGACACATACCCATGGTCAGTACGCAGGATAGCACATACTTTTATCCTCAATACATACTTATTGTTGTAGGACTTTGGCTACTTATCATATTGCATGTAACATTTACGTTTCTTACATACAGGCATAAATATTTAATGCAACTATTATATAATATATGGGACATAATAAGGTCCTACAATCTCAGACAGTTGCCCTTTGTAATGTTTTATGTCAGGACACAACTGCCCAGGGAGGGGGTGTCCCTCCTAATGGGGGACAGGTGGTAACCGTATGCCTATGGCTAGCTATAACCACACCTACCATAATGATCTACCTCCGAGTTGGCACTAACAGACACACGATGCAGACACACACACACACATTACAGTCACATGGAAACGCACACGGCACCCTCAACACACACATACACAGACTATAGCAATCACAAACACAGTTGAACACAGTACCTACATGGACCGCAACACCGGCAGCGGTAACTAAATATCCCTTCATATCGTGATAATATTACTCGCGGTTCTAGTGTTCCAATACTGTGTACTTTTGGTCTTTCAGCCTTGTGGTTACATGTGTCAGTATGTGACACATTCCATAGTTGGCGGTATCCTATTTATTTGTACCTCCAAGGTTTTATGAATGTCGTTGACCTATCTATATATTTGCAGATATCGGTGAATCCGTATATATCAACATATATCTCTCTATCACCCTTTCTATCTGTATTATATATATATATATATATATATATATATATATATATATATATATATATATATATATATATATATATATATATATATATATATATCTGACAGAGAAAGTGACAGGCAAAATACACCTTTCATTGTGTACTTGGTGTATACTGTTTCCTGAACTCCGCACGTTTGTGTCTGAACCTGTCACATTACACACCTGTTGTAGGTACATCTTGGCTACCATAGTGTTAGGTGATTGTATACATGATTGCGTGTTCTACTCCTGGCAGTGGTCGTTTTACCCTTCAGAGCAGGCAATAATAGTACAGGGGTGAATAATGCTGGTTTCACCTGTTCTGGACATCACTGACCATGATCTGCGCGATATTCAGAGAAGCTTAGCCCTGTTTCATGCATATCCATATAGTCATATTTAAACGACGCTTACCAGCACTGGGCAATGCATATTCCCGCTAACGTGTGCTAAACATGATCTGATGATCTGCATCCGACATGCATTATTAATGCCTTCGGGATTACGTTACATCCCTTGCAGGACGTGGGACCAGGAACATGCACGACGGTCACTGTATTTGCCACTTGGCCATCTGGGATTTGTACACGTGTTATGGTGTTTTGTATGTGGAGTATACTATGGCTGTTACTCCATCCTGCACTCACATGGGTAACTCAGTTAGTTTACATATGGATGAGTCCAATTAATGGTATGTCCATCTGATGTTTACTGGATGTGCTCCAGCATTGGGTATGTATATCACAGTGAGCCACACACGATAATGTGCTACACCTTCAAATGACCGTAGGTGGAGCATGCTGGGGTGATGAATACCTGTCATGGGTACACCCCATGCCTTGACACAACATCCATGATTACATTATGTGGAGCCCCTCATTAACACAGCAGGGAATCCATGCAGAGTGTGTGGAGAACAGTGCTTACACACATGTGATCCCGCGATTGTCTCTGCTCCACTGAGCGACAGTTGGTTACTCGATGTTGTGGCGACAGCAGACTCTGTTTGCCTCATTTGGTGTATGGCCTCTGACAATCGGGTGTGTACCTACCAATATACCTAGGAATCTATACACACAGCACCAACATATGCTGATAGGCGCATGTACTGTTCAGGTGTTGACATTCCTTGTTCCAATAGCTGTTGTGTGTACAATGTTTGAGGGCTGCCTATGTAGGATTCACACAGTAGGCCACCTATACATTACAATTTACAGGTGGTCGTGTGTGTGTGCCATCCATTTTACTGTGTGTGCAGGTGGAGAGGTGTGTCAGTCCATAGGGGCCTACACTGTCAGAGTATGTGCTATACGTTCCCTCTTTGCCAAGGCGTAGGCATATTGGGCATGACTCCATCTGCCTACTGGGGCTGGCACAGGGTGTTCATGGTCTGAATCCCTGTGCCTGTGATGGCCTTGGCAATTGTGGTGGACTATGAGGGCCTTCACCATTTTGTCCTTGCTGCAGCTGTTTCCGCAGGATCATATTATGTAGCATGGGTGGGCACACCTGCCTGGAGAGTACTGCAATGCTCCACCAGATGTTTCCAAGCAATGGAACCGTGATTTTAGCATCCTGAACACATGCTCTATGATGATTCTGGTTTGTGCATGTGCCTCATTATGGCGTTCTTGCATGGGTGTGTGTGCATTTCTGATGGGAGTCATCATCCATGGCCCCAGTGCATAGCCAGCATCCCCCACAAGGTGGCCATATGGGATGTCCCCCATGAAAAATACCTGATACAGCTGTGAAGCATGCCAGATATTGGAGTCATGGTAGCTTCCAGGGCTGCCAGCACACACATCCATGATAATGCCCTGGGCATTGCACATGACCTGGCAGTTGATGGAGTGGAATCTCTTGTGGTTTATGTAGCGCCTACTATGCTCACCGGGTGGTGACTTGATATGTATGTGCATGCAGTCTATCGCACCCAGTACCTCCGGGTAGTGTGCCACATGGTGGAAGTGACGCATATTGCTAGCCAACTCCTCCTGAGTTCGGGGGAAGTATATATGCTCATTGGCATGTGGTAACATGGCATCCAGGAACTGGTGTAGTACCCTGGATGCTGATGCCTGTGAGATCCCCATTATATCTCCAGTTGGCCTTTGAAAGGTACCTGTGGCTAGTATTCACAAGCTTACACATACCTTCGTGTCCACAGGGATGGGTTCCCCTCTGTTGTTTCTGGTTCTCAGGCGTGGCCAGCACAGCTCAACTATTTGCTGTAAGATGTCCATGTCCACCCTGTAAAGCTCTATTATCTCCAGATCATGTAGCCCCTGGTAGGTTACCCTTGGTCTGAACACTCTTCTCCTCCTCCGGGGCCTGCGGTGGTTGTCAGCATCATCCTCCACAACACCATCAGTCTCTAACACATGGCAATTTTTGCATTTGGTTTTGGGAAAACACCCTTTTTGGCAGGGACCCCAAAAATCGGTGTTTACAGGCTGACACATACCCATGGTCAGTACACAGGATAGCACATACTTTTATCCTCAATACATACTTATTGTTGTAGGACTTTGGCTACTTATCATATTGCATGTAACATTTACGTTTCTTACATACAGGCATAAATATTTAATGCAACTATTATATAATATATGGGACATAATAATGTCCTACAATCTCAGACAGTTGCCCTTTGTAATGTTTTATGTCAGGACACAACTGCCCAGGGAGGTGTCCCTCTAATGGGGACAGGTGGTAAACGTATGCATAAGACAAGCTATAACCACACGTAGCATAATGGTCTACCTCCGAGTTGGCACTAACAGACACACGATGCAGACACACACACACACATTACAGTCACATGGAAACGCACACGGCATCCTCAACACACACATACACAGACTATGGCAATCACAAACACAGTTGAACACAGTATCTACATGGACCGCAACACCGGCAGTGGTAACTAAATATCCCTTCATATCATGATAATATTACTCGCGGTTCTAGTGTTCCAATACTGTGTACTTTTGGTCTTTCAGCCTAGTGGTTACGCATGTCAGTATGTGACACATTCCATAGTTGGCGGTATCCTATTTATTTGTACCTCCAAGGTTTTATGAATGTCGTTGACCTATCTATATATTTGCAGATATCGGTGAATCCGTATATATCAACATATATCTCTCTATCACCCTTTCTATCTGTATTATATATATATATATATATATATATATATATATATATATATATATATATATATATATATATATATATATATATATATATATATATATATATATATATATCTGACAGAGAAAGTGACAGGCAAAATACACCTTTCATTGTGTACTTGGTGTATACTGTTTCCTGGACTCCGCACGTTTGTGTCTGAACCTGTCACATTACACACCTGCTGTAGGTACATCTTGGCTAAAATAGTGTTAGGTGATTATATACATGATTGCGTGTTCTACTCCTGGCAGTGGTAGTTTTACCCTTCAGAGCAGGCAATATTAGTACAGGGGTGAATAATGCTGGTTTCACCTGTTCTGGACATCACTGACCATGATGTGCATGATATTCAGAGAAGCTTAGCTCTGTTTCATGCATATCCGTATAGTCATATTTAAACGACGCTTACCAGCACTGGGCAATGCATATTCCCGCTAACGTGTGCTAAACATGATCTGATGACCTGCATCCGACATGCATTATTAATGCCTTCGGGATTACGTTACATCCCTTGCAGGACGTGGGACCGGGAACATGCACGACGGTCACTGCATTTACCACTTGGCCATCTGGGATTTGTACACGTGTTATGGTGTTTTGTATGTGGAGTATACTATGGCTGTTACTCCATACTGCACTCACATGGGTAACTCAGTTAGTTTACATATGGATGAGTCCAATTAATGGTATGTCCATCTGATGTTTACTGGATGTGCTCCAGCATTGGGTATGTATATCACAGTGAGCCACACACGATAATGTGCTACACCTTCAAATGACCGTAGGTGGAGCATGCTGGGGTGACGAATACCTGTCATGGGTACACCCCATGCCTTGACACAACATCCATGATTACATTATGTGGAGCCCCTCATTAACGCAGCAGGGAATCCGTGCAGAGTGTGTGGAGAACAGTGCTTACACACATGTGATCCCGCGATTGTCTCTGCTCCACTCAGCGACAGTTGGTTACTCGATGTTGTGGCAACAGCAGACTCTGTTTGCCTCATTTGGTGTATGGCCTCTGACAATCGGGCGTGTAACTACCAATGTACCTAGGAATCTATACACACAGCACCAACATATGCTGATAGGTGCATGTACTGTTCAGGTGTTGACATTCCTTGTTCCAATAGCTGTTGTGTGTACAATGTTTGAGGGCTGCCTATGTAGGATTCACACAGTAGGCCACCTATACATTACAATTTACAGGTGGTCGTGTGTGTGTGCCATCCATTTTACTGTGTGTGCAGGTGGAGAGGTGTGTCAGTCCATAGGGGCCTACACTGTCAGAGTATGTGCTATACGTTCCCTCTTTGCCAAGGCATAGGCATATTGGGCATGCCTCCATCTGCCTACTGGGGCTGGCACAGCGTGTTCATGGTCTGAATCCCTGTGCCTGTGATGGCCTTGGCAATTGTGGTGGACTATGAGGGCCTTCACCATTTTGTCCCTGTTGCAGCTGTTTCCGTAGAATCATATTATGTAGCATGGGACATACTATGAAGATGTGGGCACACCTGCCTGGAGAGTACTGCAATGCTCCACCAGATGTGTCCAAGCAATGGAACCATGATTTTAGCATCCTGAACACACGCTCTATGATGATTCTGGTTTGTGCATGTGCCTCATTATGGCGTTCTTGCATGGGTGTGTGTGCGTTTCTGATGGGAGTCATCATCCATGGCTCCAGTGCATAGCCAGCATCCCCCACAAGGTGGCCATATGGGATGTCCCCCATGACAAATACCTGATACAGCTGTGAAGCATGCCAGATATGGGAGTCATGGTAGCTTCCAGGGCTGCCAGCACACACATCCATGATAATTCCTTGGCCATTGCACATGACCTGGCAGTTGATGGAGTGGAATCCCCTTGTGGTTTATGTAGCGCCTACTATGCTCACCGGGTGGTGACTTGATATGTATGTGCATGCAGTCTATCGCACCCAGTACCTCCGGGTAGTGTGCCACATGGTGGAAGTGATGCATATTGCTGGCCAACTCCTCCTGAGTTCGGGGAAAGTATATATGCTCATTGGCATGTGGTAACATGGCATCCAGGAACTGGTGTAGTACCCTGGATGCTGATGCCTGTGAGATCCCCATTATATCTCCAATTGGCCTTTGAAAGGTACCTGTGGCTAGTATTCGCAAGCTTACACATACCTTCATGTCCACAGGGATGGGTTCCCCTCTGTTGTTTCTGGTTCTCAGGCGTGGCCAGCAGAGCTCAACTATTTGCTGTAAGATGTCCATGTCCACCCTGTAAAGCTCTATTATCTCCAGATCATGTAGCCCCTGGTAGGTTACCCTTGGTCTGAACACTCTTCTCCTCCTCCGGGGCCTGCGGTGGTTGTCAGCATCATCCTCCACAACACCATCAGTCTCTAACACATGGTGATGAATCACAGCTATGGCAGCTCCCAACATGTACATTTTAAAAGTTCCCCATGTGTTTACACCTATGGTGCAGTGTTTGGGAATACACAGGTGTGTGTAGGGTGCTTTCACACTTTATACTATTGTGCTGTGAACACTGATGATGACATAGGGTGTGTATGTACAATCGTAGCTACAGGGTATCTTATGTGTTTTACTACAGGAACTACTATTGTGGTGCCTTTGGTGTTGAATTACATTTGGCTGCCATAGATTACCTCTTGATCTTCCCTTTACATTTCTTCACGTTTTACCTACCATTTTCTGGCATGCATCCAGCAGCCTGCTTTAATTTGTACTTTCCTAGACCTGACTTATCTTGCGTAATGTGTTCTATTGCCGGTCTACTGTAGGTTTGCTTTGCTCTGCTATGACAGCTCTCCTTTCTTTGCAATCAGATGCCTCCCCTATCCTGTTTTGCAGGTTTCTGCGAGCAGACTTGTCAGCTGCCGTCGATTGCCCGCTGTGAGTTAATAGGTGTTAATTGCTCAGTTGTACTCCAATTACCCTACTGCGGCATTTCCTTCTTTTCTTCCCCTGACCTTCCTGTTTGTGCGATGGTTCGCAGTGCGTGCATCCGCTTACCGGGTTTCGGGCACATTTTCATCCCTGTACACATGCGCTTTTGGGCACCATATGTGCTCTCAGCTAAATGATTCTATACCTACCTCCCCACCCCTGTCCTGCAGCTTTGCTTAGAAACGGCCAGGTCAGATTTGCATTGCTCCAATGTGCTTACAGCTACAGTGGCACACCCCACTGCTGATGTTATGTATACCTCTGAGCCACTCCTCGGTGTTATAGCGCTGGGTCGTATGGTACATCCTTAATCCGGCGGGACGTTTGTGATTCAGTATTACCTGCCTCATTTGCATGGCATTGACTACTAATTCATAGTTACCATGCTGAACACTGTCACAGACCCTTAGCAACCCTTGCAGCTTGGTTCTGGTGTACCATGCATACCATTGCATATTATGGTGAAATCCTGATTTGTATTACATTGCGATTTTATGACATTTGTATATATTTTCTTTGTGTTCCAGTTTGCGCACACATGCCCTGCGGTTGTACTTTGTATTACTGTGGACATGACATTAAATGTTGTTTTTTAGGTGTTGTGCATCTTTTCTTATGCAATTGGCTGTGTATTTAGCCATTGGCATATGTTAACTTTGTAATACATGAGTCTGGGCCACTTCCATAGCTCCGATGTTCTGTTTGGGAAAATGTAAACTGTGTTTTTTGGTTTACATTTCCGTGGGCTTACGCTACGCCTGCACCACTTCATGAATCGCTATATACCTTCATTTGCATGGTGCGGCACTGTGCATGGGGTGATTAGCATACCTAAGCCAAGGGCTGCGCAGTTCTGGCATACGCCGGTAGTGCACGTGGAATTGGATCATACCTGAATCGCTCAACGGCCATATTTGGTGTTATACCACCTACGCTACGCCTAAGCTTCATGAATCCCGGGGATTATATACTGAATTATCTTATAACATTTATATTACATACTGCTAGGTTGCCTCAGAATTCATTCCTTTTAATGCTAAAGCATATTTTAGAATTAATCTTGCTTTTAATCATAACTCTTGACTGTCAAGATTTTTGCTTGATATTTTGGTCCATTTCTTATATAATTTGCAGTTTTCTGTCAAATCCTTAAGGACTGAATTGAACTAATAATGACAGATATTTGAATTTCAGACTTCATAGCCTTCATAAAATAGCTATTAAAGCAAAACTGGTTATTCTAGCAACTTTGTAAGTTTGTAAAAGTGATTTTCAAAATTTGTCCCAGGTTTTGAACATTTGTACTCACATTGTTTTTGGCTCTTTCCAGATTTCTTGCACTGAGAGGTTGAGAGGCATGCTTTGCTTTTCTTTTATTTATTTTTATTTATTTTACATTTGTTTACCGGGATAGTATGACTGGGTGGAAGCACATTTTCAGTGGTTGCCCGGGGTGAAAAGCTCCACAAAAAGTTTAGTGTACATTTTATAAATCATTTAGAAAAGCATTTAAAACAAGTAAAAGAATTGTACGTCAGAGTGTGTAATTAGCCACAAAAAGTTACAGTGTACATTGTATAAGGCATTTACCAAAGCATTTAAGCCAAGTATAAGAATTGTACATCAGAGTATGTAATAAGCAGTTTACAGAGGAAAAAGACTGGCCTCAGGATTCTGCAAGCTCTGCATGGCATGCAGAAATAGTGCAGGAGCTGCTGGAGGCAATATGGCCTCAGAGAGATCCAGGAACAAGCTCTCGGGTAGTGCACGAGCGCTCCTGCACTATTCCTACATGGGCACAGCTCCTGTATGCTAATTACCCCATTAGCAGGTCAAAAACATGCAAATGAGGTGAATTAGTGATCCAGGAAGCTGGCAGCCATCCGTGCAGGACTAGTGTAACCTGTTGAAATGTACTCGGTTAGTAACCGAGTACATTTCTGCAAACTACAAAACGGAGCCATGACAGCTCCAAATAAAGGGTGTATATAATGTGTAAAGCATGCCAATGACCATGTATATGGCCACTGGCATGGAAAACAGTTGCAAAAAAAAAACCTTTTATTTTTTTGGCCGATTTTGGCCGTTTAAGCATAGGGCTGTGACACGCAAATGGGATCGGCCTGAACATAAAAGAAAAACCCTGTAAAAAGCTTTCTCTGCAAAATCATAATTCTGCCATTACAGCCAATGGCAGGCAGAAGACAACAAGGCCAGTGAATAGTGGTTGCTAAGGGGGAAGGCTCAGTGTGGGACTTGTAACTAGATATTAGCAGGCAATCCTATGTAAATGAGTGGAATGATACTGAATCACAGATTTCCCCATGGCTAGCCTGCACCCAACTGTGTAGGTGCAGGAGGACCATGGTGCAAGCCTAAGAGCTAGCTGACCTCATAAAGGGGTGTGTCAGGCATACTGTAAGCTTATTGGAGCCCTGTGGCTTGGGTTTGCCCTTATCTTAGCAGAGCTAAGGAAGGGGGTTAGTCTGAACCTGCCAAGGACACTTTACATTGCCTAAACAGTTATGCGCGCTGTGCACCTAGTTTTAACAAACAAAAAAATAAGCAAACAAGGAAATAGCAGCTTCATGCACATCTGAGCACTTTGCACAGCATGCCTCTGGGCTTAACAGGAAGGCAATGGGAAGGGAAAACAGCAGTAGGAAGGTAATCAAGGAGAACTAGCATAGCTGGCAGGTGAAATGTATCAGAATCAGCCAATTACACAGGTAGCAGCCCAGCCCAGCACACTACTATAAACTATGCAAACACCTTTCCCTCTGGTAATTACCACAAACTCTACACCACCAGTGTACACAAATGGGGAAATTTTACCTAACAAAATCAACAAAATGATAGGGGCTGCATTTGCTCTCATAAATCAACATGTGAAAGAGGCTGAGGGTGGTGAGGATAAGAATGCTGATGACCAAACCACAATGAGGAGAAGGAGAAGAGTGTACAGACCCAGGGTAACCTACTAGGGGCTACAAGAGCTGGAGATAGTGGAGCACTATAGGGTGGACAGGAACCTCCTGCAGCAAATTGTTGAGCTGTGCCAGCCATGCCTCACATACAGAACCAACAGAGGGGAACCCATCCCAGTGGATACAATGGTATGTATAAGCCTAAGAATACTAGCCACAGGTACCTTCCAAAGGCCAACTGAGGATATCATGGGGATCTCACAGGAATCAGCATCCAGGGTATTCCACCAGTTCCTGGATACCATGTCAGCACATGTCAGTGAGCACATATATTTTCTAAACACCCATGAGGCGTTGACCAGCAATATGCGTCTCTTCCACCAAATAGCAGAATACCCTGAGGTAGTGGGTGCTATAGACTGCACGCACATACACATCAAGGCACCACCTGCTGAGCGGGGTAGAGTCTACATAAATCTCCATCAACTGCCAGGTCGTGTGCGATGCCAAGAGCATTATAACGAATGTGTGTGCTGGCAGCCCTGGAAGCTATCACAACTCCCACATCTGGCATATGACACAGCTGTACCAGAGATTTGCCAATGGGGACATCCCATATGGCCACCTAGGGGGGGATGCTGTTATGCACTGGAGTCATGGCTGATGACACCCATCAGAAATGCACACACACCCGAAAAAGAACTCCATAATGATGCACATGCACAGACCAGAATCATAATACAGCGTGTGTTTGGGATGCTCAAGTCACAGTTCCAGTGCCTGGACATATCCAGTGCAGCCTTGCAGTACTCACCAGCTACATGTCCCCAAATTGTCATTGTATGTGCCATGTTACACAATATGATCCTGAGGAAACAGCTGCAGCAGGAACAGCATGGGGCAGGGCCACAGAGCCCCCCCCCCATTGCCAAGGCCTGCACAGGCACAGAGTGACTCAGAGGAGGAGCAACCTGAGCCTGCCCAGTAGGCAGAAGGAGGCATGCCCAGTTTGCCCAGGCCTTGACAAAGGGGCTACGCATAGCACATACACTAACATGGTAGGAACCCAGGGAATGACACCTCTCTCTGACTCGCACATACAGTAAAAGGGATGTCAAACATGACACTACCTGTGCTTAACCATGTATAAGGAGTGTACTATGTGCATCCAACATAGTCAGCCCTTCAGCACCATCCTCAATACTGGCACAGCCACAAGGTAAGTCACTCTCCCTATCAATTGCTGAATTGAGTAGTATGTTCTTTTACTTGTATCTATCGTATGGATGTGAGCAAGCAAGGGAATCGGGTGGCTGAATGGGATGCCAGAAGGTAGTAGACACCTATATTGGCAACATGAAATCTGTAACAAATACTGGTGTCACCATAGTAGCCAGTACTAGACAAGGTGACAAAACCCACTGCAAGAAATGTGGTGGGCCAAATGTGTGTCCATAGGACACACACATGCAAGTCAGTGAGGCTCACATACCCAACAACAGTCTCAGCCAGCAGGACAGGTGTAGACAAACACAAAGAAAGGCTGTGCTAAGGCCTCTGATTGATGGCTATGGAGAACAGCCCCCCTCCAGACCTACACAGACAGACTACAACAGGTCAGGCAGTGGGATGTTAGTTCTGAAGGGTAAGAAGTCTGAAACTGAAATGTAGGTCAGTAAAACCTAAGAACTGTAATACACTGATATGCCTCTAGTTTGCATGATAGGTCAGAATACAGAATGAAATGGAGTACCTGAAATACCAGTACAGTCATAGCAAATGTTTACAGTTGTCAAGTGTGCCCCCCCCCCCACAATCCTATGTAGAAATGTAGTAACATGTATGTGTAGGTATAATAACAGTGGAGCACAGATTACTTGAGCCAGCCAAAGTAGCAGGATAGATTGTGGTCAGCATGTAGGTATGGTGGGTTGTGTTCTGGTGGCCATTGTCCAGTACTGCCGATGACAGGACCAAATTCTTACAATTGCAGTGCCAAACACAATGCATCCCAGCAAGACACATTCCAGCAGTAAGCCATAGTAATTGTTCAGATGTAATATCTGTCTCCATCTGAAAGATGGCCATGGTATGAATGTGGGCCCGGACATACGAACAGTACACAGGTGGAAGTTCCCTAGACAGAGAGTGTATAAAATGTTACTGTCAAATGGACACACCTTTGGAATTGTACATACAGGTTAGCAGCACATTATTTGGCTGTGTAGTATGGAATACTGATGTCGTCTGGCCATACACTGGCAGACCACAAAAGTCACAGCTATGAAGTACTGAGAAACTGCTGATGTCCCTGCACAAGCCAGCATAAGTGGAATTCCTCACATATATCTGTGAGTCAGCTGCAAGTAGCTTCCATAGCACACATGCACCCAGCTCACCCCACCTTCAGCCACAGGTACCTCACAGGTCCTACCCTGCTGTTGGGAATGAGAACAATATGACTCCCACCTCTGTATGGAAATAGCCACAGAATGTAGCATGCTGAAGAGGTGTCCCATGCAGGTGTGCCCCTAGCTGTAAGCAGCACCATGTCAGCAACCACATCAATAGATCAATAAGGACAGAAACTATTGACATTAACACTTTGCACACCTACCCTGTCACCCCAGGGGAATATAGTGGCTTGCAGCCTGGGACTGTAGGAGTGACACAATGCAATGGCCTGCTATAGATGGCCTGCATCACTACCGAATGCCCTACAGTCCTCTGTCAAAGGCTTGTTTCTCACCCGTACTGCCAATGTATATTATCTCATGGACTCCCAAATAACAACATAACACAGTCCACAGAACTCAAATGCAAGGCCATGTCGACAAATCCCAGTAGCATGTCCACCATGTCCTACTGCATGTACTGTGGACCAACCCCAAAATAATGCTGGGATGAAGTGATAACTATAGAGAACTTATCAGATAATGTCTGCATAATGTTTGGAAGAAGATAGAATAACAGAGGGGGGGTAGGAACATGGACGTCATGTAGTGTGTGATGTCTGAAACTCAGCCATGTGCACTTACTATCCCTACTTGCAAACACAGGAATGGGTGGCTACAAACCTGCTTGTAAACCACAATGTGAAGGGGTAATGACCAGAAACATGAGCCTTGCCTCTGGGTAACCTGTGTGAATCTGTACAGCTGTGAGGTATGGCCACAGCAGGATATGGCCATGCTTTCATGTCAATGGATGTGCAAGCATGGGATCCTCAGCCACCACTGTACCAAGGTGCTGAACCATTTACACAGACCCATCAGCAAGTGTCTGCAGCTTCCCCTCCAGAATGGCATGATTGTGCAAGAATATGTAGACTGCAGGCCACAATACTGGACACAGCTTCATTCACCCTGTGTTCCCCAGGAAATTACTGCAAGCAAATATGTATACCTGTCAGTAGTTGGTGACATAAAACATCACAGTGTAAAACATCAAATATGTGTGAATATCTTTGCTAACATCAAAACCATGTAGCAGAAGCAGCACAGACACTATTACCTACAGTAACCCACTATCCTTAGCCCATTTTGAACCCATATTGTCAACCGATCTACAGATATCCTCAGAAACAGGTTGCTAACTATAGGTGTAGAACACAAAAGCCTGCACTGGAGTGCACCCTACCTGGAATGGATTCCCGCATTCAGTACAGAAGGTCATAATGGGCATGCTCCCACACTTTGAGAAATGAAGCCCATGCCTGACAACAAAATAATGAAAGGTCATATTGGACATGCTCCCACACTTATATGAAGCCTATGTCTGGCAATAACAGTGGACTATGCATATCTGACAGTTGCAGATGTTTGTGCACACACTCCACACTGCACACCAGTCATGCTTTGCATACACATTGGATAGGAATACACACATATATCCAAGGACAACACACTATAATAGGACAAACTTACACATACATAGATGTGTGGAAGAGAGTGACAGACAGAGACAAAGTGGCTCCCATCATGATGCCTGTCCCACCCAGCACACATCCAAATGGCTAAAACCACATGATGTGCAAATTTCAATCACTGTAGACATTTGCCTCTGGTATCCCTTAGCACTATAGTGTCTGTGGTGCTTGTGATAACTGTGTAACATGACTGCACAAGTCATTATTCATCTAGCAGTTGTATACACGTACCTGTTAAATTTAAACCTGTGTGTGACTGAGTGTTGTGTGTCTGCTTCCAGGTGAATGATTTATGGCCCATGCACACACACTGCATTCCCCATTGCCCTACTTCAGCAAGCCTGCTGATGTAATTAACCTTGAAATACACCTTTGGTGAATGCGTAGCCCTATAAACTCTGTGGCGTGTGCTATAACTGTGTAATGCTGTAGTGTGATGTACTAGTTAGGGAGGAGTTCTAATCCCCAACATAGCAACTGTGATCCTGTGTGTGTGTAGGGTTCAATGCTTTTATGGCCATTCACAGTCACTACACTCCCCATTTGCCCTACTTTGGCAAGCCTGCTGATGCCATTCACCTTGAAATACACCTTTGGGGAAGTAGCAGTCCAGTAAGCTCAGTGGCATATGCTATAACTGTGTGATGCTGTAGCATGATATACTAGTTAGGTAGGAGTTCCAATCCCAAACATGGCAACTGTGAAACTCTGTGTGTTTGCATGTGTAGGGATCAATGCTTTTGACACCATTCACAGTCACTACAATTTCCATTGCCCTACTTTGGCAGGCCTGCTGATGTCATTCACTTTGAAATATGCCTTTGAGTAAAAAGTAGCCCAGTAAGTTTTGTGGCATGTGTTATAACTGTGTAATGCTATAGGGTGATAGGCCAGTTAAGTAGGAGTTCTAATCCCAGACATGGACACTGTGTGTGTATGTAGGGATCAATGCTTTTGTGGCCATTCACAGTCAATAGGCACTCCTAAAAATGGAGAACATCAATATATGTGCAGTAACAGAGACCTGATCCAAGACTCCAGAGAGCACCCCTGCAATACCAGGTACAGCTATTACCACACCTGTCGGCCACTAAACCAGTATTGAAACACTAAAGGTATAGGAGTGTCCATATTCACACCACCAGGCTACTTGCCCAACACAATGCATCTGAAATGTTCCCAGTGCAACTAACACTAGTAAGACTGCAATCCAAATTGTATAGCTTGCTACAGATCCCCCACCATGCCACAAGATTCCCATTGCACCTTTCTAAACATACTGGAATATATTAAGATGCAACCAAACACCCTAATACTGAGTGATTTCAACTACCCTGCCATTAATTGGAAAACTCATGTACCAAAACCTGTGCCCCACGGTTCTTGGAAGTCATAAATCCCAATGCCCTGGATCAAGTAACCCACAGTCCCACCAGGGGCTCCAATATCCTAGACCTAGTATTTACCAACATGGAAAATCAATGCTCCACACCTATGGTCACCCCATTGGCGGTCAGGTCTGACCATAAGCTAATCATCCCTGACATCCACAACCCTCCCCCACATCCTAGTAAGGAAACCTCCATAAAAAATGTCTCCAAAGCCAACTTCATGCCACACATGTCAGACGTGACAAACTTCATGACACCTATGCAGACATGAACTGAAAGGTCAACTGCTGAATCCTACACTCAGGCACTGTACAAGCACATCCACTCATGCATGAATCGTGCCATCCCGTATAGAACCAAGATGCTCCCCTCCAAGAAAAGGAAACCAAAGTGGTGGTCCTTTGCCATAAACAAACTTTACAACAAAAGGAAGAAACTGTTGCAGAAAAGAAGAAATTCCCAGGATGCAAAAAAAACCTTACCAGCCTCAGTAAGAAGCTGCGATCCCTCATAAAATCCTCCAAAGCTAGTTACGAACATAATATAGTTAAAGATTCCAAAGACAACCGCAAGCCGTTCCATAGCTTTGTCAGGAATCTAAATGGCAATGCTCAGATCTGCTCTGAGCTATGACAGAATTGCATTAAATATACTGATCCCAAGGATATTGCCAATATCCTGGTAGATCGATTCAATGCCAACTGCACCCCCATCCCACCCCCTAAAGGCCCCATCTCAACACCAAAAGATTGCCAGATTCTGGTAATAATGGGCACACAGGTAAAAACCATACTCACCAGAGCTACAAAAACAGCATCCATGGGACCAGACAACATGCCTTGGTGTGTACTACATGAACTACAAAATGAACTGGCACCTCACCTATGTGCCATGTTTAATCATAGCCACACCTCAGGCTTCATGCCCTCTGAGTGGCGCACAGCTACAGTTATCCCAGTCCACAAGAGGGGATCCACCTTGCATCATGGGAACTACTGCCCCATCAGTCTGACAAGCCTGATCTGCATTATCATGGAACTTATAAACAAATACATTGGCAACCTGCAAACAATGGACCCCACCCAGGTTGGGTTTGTGAAGGGCCAATTATGTCTCCTGAACCTGACTGACATCTTCAAATCATTCTCCAGAGCTGTGGATGAGGGTAAGGTGGTTTACAAAGCCTATCTGGACCTCACCAAGGCCTTCTACACCATCCCCCAGTCTGGAATCATAGATAAATGTACTAAGCTGGCCATTAATCCCTACATCACTCAATGGGTTGACAACTGCCTTACTGACAGAACCCACACTGTAAAAGTAGGTGACTCCAAATCCAGATCCAGACAAATGACATTTGGAGTACCTCAGGGTTCAGTCCTGGGACCGGTCTTGTTTGGCATCTACTGCTCTGAAGTACAGGCTAACACTAAGGGACTAGGGACTCTGGATAACAAAGGTCGCAGATGACTGCAAACTGGGAGCCAATACTGAATCTCTAAATGATGTAGATATTCTACAAAAGGGCCTTACAGAAACAGATGCTTGGTGCCAAAGCCATGGGCTCAAGCTCAATGCCAAGAAATGTATAGTTATCCCCTTTGGGAAGAAACATGTACCTGTGAAGTACCACAAAGGTGGCAGTACACTAAACACTGAAAGTGTGATAAGAAACTTAGGAACACAGATACACAGTGGTCTTACCTTCGATAACCACATTGCCACAACAGTCAGGAAATCCACCTATGTGGCACACATCATCACTAAGGGCTTTTCATCCAGAAAAAGGAGGTCATTGTCTCACTGTAGTCATCTCTCAGTAGACCCAGTATAGAATAAAATGCCCCGCCTGGTATGTACCTCTCAAGACATCTGCAACAACTAGAAAGGCTGCAGAAATGCCTCACTAAAAGAATCACAGGCCTAAAGCAGATGCCCTATGCTGACCATCTGAAAATCATCCAGCTATAATCTTGTCGCATATGGTCTACTCAGAGGCAGTCTCTGCTTAACATACAAGGCCATGTCAAACCCAGAGCTGTTGGACATGCTACACTTAAAAAAATCCCAATCACTTAGAGCCACACACTCCAGGGATCCAAACCTTGTCACCACAATGAACAAAACATGCTGGAGAGATGAGCTCCTGACCCAGAGACTTCCTGGACTCTGGAATAGACTGCCCATACATGTCAAGAAGAGTTCCTCTTTGGCCCTCATTGAAAGGAACCTTGACAATTGCATGGGAGATAGGATATTCACCCCAGGGATCAAGTCAGATGCCCTGCTAGACAGGGGTCCAAAGAAGTAAATATTGTGGGAAGAAATAGCCAGGGAACTGTCATGGCTAGACTTATATAGGCCCTAGGGGTGATAGCCTAGTACCAACCTATGAACCTATGAACCTATGGACTACACTTTCCATTGGCTTACTTTGGCAAGCCTGCTGATATCATTCAGTTTGAAATACACCTTTGGGAAAGAATTAGCCCAGTCACCTCTGTGGTGCATGCTGTAACTGCGTAATGCTGTAGTGTGATGTACTAGTTAGGTAGGAGTTCTAATGCCAGACATGGCAACTATGAAACACTGTGTGTTTGTTTGTGTGTGTAAGGATCAATGCTTTTGAGGCCATTCACAGTCACTACAACTTCCATTGGCCTACTTTGGCAGGCCTGCTGATGTCATTCACTTTGAAATACACCTTTGGGGAAATAGTAACCCAGTAAGCTCTGTGGTGTGCGCTATAACTGTGTAATGCTGTAGTGTGATGTACTAGTTAGGTAGGAGTTCTAATCCCAGACATGGCAACTATAAAACTCTGTGTGTGTGTGTGTGTGTGTGTGTGTGTGTGTGTGTGTGTGTGTGTGTGTGTGTGTGTGTGTTTGTTTGTCTGTAGATGGATTAATGCTTTTGAGGCCATTCACAGTCACTACAATTTCCATTGCCCTACTTTGGCAAGCCTGCTGATGTAATTCACCTTGAAATACACCTTTGGGAAAAAGGGTGCCCAATAAGCTCTGTGATGCGTGCTATAACTGCGTAATGCTATAGTGTGATGTACTAGTTAGATAGGAGTTCTAATTCCAGACATTGCAACTATGAGACACTGTTTGCGTTTGTCATTAGAATTCTGTGTGGAGGTAGCTGTGAGTGTATAATAACAACACTCATTGGGGAGTGAGTTTTGCAAATTTCTTATATGGTGGGCCTATTATATGTCACAATGTCCACCTTACAAGGACAACAGATGTCAAACAGCAGAGAGGATGGTGTAGACAATCCATACCCCTACATATGACATCATGGATTGGGAAACAATATAGGCAACCCTTGTATTGCCCAGAGAACACTCTCCACCCATGTCTCATACACAAAAACACTTGGCTAGGCAACAACCACTATGTTGGTAGTTCCTTGCATATTGCCCACAGATAGTAACCATGGTGTGATTGTAGAAAACTACAGAGGACATAGCACCCTGTCCCTTCCCTACGATAGGCAAATCATTGCATACAGTAGTCCTTTGCTATGATTTCCACTGGACACCTCCAACAACTGTAGAGTCAGCAAATGTAACCCACAAAGGAAATACCATGTCTTATACACATGCCCTGTATGGGCAGATGCCACTAACACAAGTGAATACCTGTGTCATGCTGTCAATGTAGGTGCAGGGTCAACCTGGATTCCATTGCCAGTTCTCACCACATGAGGTCAGGAATGGCACATCAGATGATAACAATCTGTTCACACAAGATGCCTCAGAAACCCCAGGTACACTTTCACATGTCTCAGAACATGCATGTGGGATGTGTGTACATCCCAGACACCGTCCATGTTATGGAATATAGAACACATACATGGCAAGCATTGCACAGCTCTGGCCACCCACAATAGTAACCCAGATGAGGGGATGGTAAATACAATACCCACCTGTGTGAGCCAATCCAGAGACTACACCCCTGAGCCACACTGCAGACCATTGTCATGTGGCCTGATGCAAAGGTATACCCTTTACCTAGCCTTGTACAACTTTTTGGCAGAGTCAACCACTACACACCAGTGAAGCAATGCACCCATGAATGTCAGTACTGGAAATCTCTGTGTGTGTGTGTGTGTGTGTGTGTGTGTGTGTGTGTGTGTGTGTGTGTGTGTGTGTGTGTGTGTGTGCATGGTGTGGTGTGTGTGTGTGTGTGTGTGTGTGTGTGTGTGTGTGTGTGTGTGTGTGTGTGTGTGGAGTATAATGATTTGGATGCCATTCACACTCACTACACCTCCCATTGACCTACTGAAGCATGCCTTCTGATGTCAGACACCTAGACATAACCTTTGTCCATATATCAGCCTGATAATCTCTGTGGTGCATGTGGTACCTGTGTAATACTGTAGTGCAACAAGCTAGTTAGTTAGGAATTCTAATCCTGACCCTGCCAACTGTGATAATGTGTGTGAGTCCCTGAGACAGTGTGGCTGTGTCATCCTTGATACTTGTTCTTGTGGACAGGTACATATATTACACCTACCTTATCTCTCCTTTACCACTGTTGCTGATGTCACTCACCGTCAACTATACCTTTGGACAGCTCTCCATCATGTAAGCTCTGTGGCGCATGCAATAACTGCATAGAAATGTAAAAATAATACATAGTCAGGCAGGGCTTTGAAACCCTGTACTGGTGTGTGACACAAACATGCTTAGCTTTTACTCTCTGTCTGTCTCTCTCACTCCCTCTCTGGTGGATGTGGAGAAGTACACCTGCTTTGCTTAGGTAGCAACTTGTGTTTTGTAAGTGATGCTCATGATCAGCTGATGGCCTGTGCATGAATTGCAGTCCCCCACTAGCTGATTGCATGTGGAACAGCTGTGGTAACATTCCATAGCCGATTGCATGGAAACAGACTTCTATAACTAGGAACATCATGTGGGTGTTAGTCCTTTTCATTCACTGCGAGCAGGACTTTACGTTGGTGTTTGGCAAACAGCATCACAGATGGTAGTGGGATATACCTCTAACAACATACACTGTGGAGACAGGCCAACAGGAGGAGGATGTTCCAGACATGACTACAGAATGTAAGTCTTGCTCTTCTGCATTTGAAGTAATGTTGGTTTAACAGTGTTTGTGTGGATATGGCTGGTCTACATGATTTAATACCTGTCATGATAGTATTATGTGGTTGAGGAAACTCTCACCTGTAAGTCTATCTGCAGACTGGCCAGTATTTGGAGTCTTACATGTGCTGTGTTGCTCACTCCTATCTTTAGAACTGTATAAGCATAGTCTGAGGATTGCAGTCAGTACATGATGACAGCCATGAGATTTACTGACTTCATATCCCTCATAGGACATATGTCACAACAAAGCCTGTTACACCAGGAAATGTATGAGGTTATCACAGCAACATGTCAATACTGGCCCTGTGTTTGTGCCTCCAGCCACAACTCAATCAACCTTTGTACATATGTCATGCAGTAAGAGGTGCATATGCTCAGTACACCATTATTTATTGACATCATACCTGATAACAAGCCAGTGAGATATCAGACTGTTAGAAATATTATATACAGTAGGAGTTATATTTTAGGACAAAACCTGGGCATTCTGTTGTAGTGTGTACAGTAGTGAGGTCTCTGTACTTATGGTGATTGTCGACAGTGTGTGTATTGCGATTATCTACCTTAGCCTGTGTACAGACTGTGGTAGATTTCATCATTCTTGGTCCTGTTCTATCTGATGTTGCATGCTGCTCCAGTGTATGGTACCCAATTGGCTTACATGTTTGTAGGACCAAACACACACATGTCCTATACCACAGTCAGACATTGGAATACACTGTGTATTGGCCCAGTATATGTAGGGTTAGTGTGTGAGTGGCACATATGAGGATGGTGTTGATCAGACAGTCAATATACTGTAATATTAAGCATGCTTAATGTATGTGGCTGTGGCTGTTTTCACATTGGTTGTGGGTATGCGCTTTCACACAGGTGTCTGTTACTCTGTGCTCTGACATGCCTGTAGAGCCTGCTATATGTTCAGGTACATGTGTATTCCCCAATAAGAAATGTAGACCAGTGTTGTGGCAGTCTGCCTGTAGTTTGCACAGTGCTTTGTGATATGCCTAGCAGCTCAGTGAACTTACCCAGTGTGATGTCATGTCCAGATATTTGTCAGATGTACTGCTGCTGGGCCACCATAACTGTCGTATATTTCTGACAAAGCAGTGGTGCACAGATGTATGTCACTAACTAGTGGGTAGTATGTGGGCATGTGACTCTGCACCACTGGTTATTATGTGTCAGGACAGACAGGAGTGTGAGAATGCATAAACTGTGTGAGCATATGTATTCCAGTATTTACATGATATAGCCATTTACATGGCTGTTAACATCCACATTGTCAGGCTTGGTCCACATATCTTGCACTAAGGGGTTCTTTGTATACCTCTGGACTGACCAGAGTGTGTCAGACTATCCACATTTATTGGTCATATCTGTGCTGTATTCCACAGGACCATTACTGTGATATCTGTGGTACTGTACTATGATGAACTTAGGATGTCTGTCATTAACTGATGGCGTACATGTCAATAGCAGATGTGACCTCCCACACACATTTCTGTTAAGACAACCCCTGTTACAGTAGCAACAGTCTATATTTATACCTGCAATACTTACCTGACATCCCCTTGCACTAAGAGGTTGAGGTTGAGACTGTTGGTGCTGAGGTATGACTCTACTCCATGCTCTGGACATATGTTAAACATATATTGAGATATGTATATATATATATATATATATATATATATATATATATATATATATATATATATATATACATATATATATATATATATATATATATATATATATATATATATATATATATATATATATATATATATATATATATATATATATATATATATCCATATATATATATATAGATATACACACACATATATATATATATATATATATATATATATATATATATATATATATACATACATATATATATATATATATATATATATATATATATATTTATATATATATATATATTTATATATAAATATGTATATTTAATCTTCATCTTCTTTCAGCTGTTCCCGTCAGGGGTCGCCATAGCAGATCACCTGTTTCCATTTCTTCCTGTCCTCTGCATCTTGCTCTGTCACACCAACCACCTGCATGTCGTCTCTCACCACATCCATAAACCTTATCTTAGGCCTTTCTCTTTTCCTGTTACCTGGTAGCTTCATCCTTAGCATCTTTTTCCCAATATACTCAGCATCCCTCCTCAGCACATGTCCAAACCAACGTAATCGTGCCTCTCTGGCTTTGTCTCCATACCTTCCAACCTGGGCTGACCCTCTAATACACTTTTTCCTAATCCTGTCCACCCTCTTCACACCCAGTGCAAATCTTAACATCTTTAATTCTGCCACATCCAGCTCAAACTCCTGCCTTTTTGTCAATGCCACTGTCTCCAACCAATATAACATAGCTGGTCTCACTACCCTCTTGTAGACCTTCCCTTTCACTCTTACAGGTACTCGTCTGTCACAAATCACTCCTGACACTCTTCTCTACCCACTCCATCCTGCCTGTACTCTCTTCTTCTCCTCTCTTCCACACTCACAGTTACTCTGAACTATTGACCCCAAGTATTTAATCTCATCCACCTTTGCCACCTCTACTCCTTGCATCCTCACCATTCCTCTATCCTCCCTCTCATTCACACACATATATTCTGTCTTAGTCCTGCTGACCTTCATTTCTCTTCTCTCTAGAGCATATCTCCATATCTCTAGGGTCTCATCCACCTGTTCCCTACTCTCACTACAGATCACAATGTCATCTGCAAACATCATAGTCCACGGGGACTCCTGTCTGATCTCGTCTGTCAACCTGTCCATCACCATTGCAAATAAGAAAGGGCTCAGAGCTGATCCTTGAGGTAATCCCACTTCCACCTTTAATGCATCCGTTTCTCCCACCGCAGACCTCACCGCTGTCACACTACCCTCGTACATATCCTGTAACACTCTTACATACTTTTCTGATACTCCTGACTTCCTCATACAATACCACAACTCCTCTCTAGGCACCCTGTCATATGCTTTCTCTACGTCTACAAAAATACAATGCAACTCCTTCCGACATTCTCTGTACTTCTCCATCAACACTCTCAGAGCAAAGATCACATCTGTAGTGCTCTTTCCTGGCATGAAACCATACTGCTGATTACTAATCTGTCCCTTCTTAACCTTGCTTTCACTACTCTTTCCCATAACTTCATGCTGTGACTGATCAATTTAATCCCTCTGTAGTTACTACAGCTCTGCACATCACCCTTATTCTTAAAAATCAGAACCAAAACACTTTTTCTTCATTCCTCAGTCATCCTCTCACTTTCCAAGATTTCATTAAACAATCTGGTTAAAAACTCCACTGCCATTTCACCTAAACACCTCCATGCTTCCACAGGTATGTCATCTGGGCCAACAGCCTTTCCATTCTTCATTCTCTTCATAGCTATCCTTATTTCCTCCTTACTAATCCATTGTACTTCATGATTCACTATCCCAACATCATCCAACCTTCTCTCCCTCTCATTCTCTTCATTCATCAACCCCTCAAAGTACTCTTTCCATCTCCTCAACACACTCTCCTTGCTTGTGAGTATGTTTCCCTCATTATCCTTTAACACCTTTACCTGCTGCAAATCTTTCCTAGCTCGGTCCCTCTGTCTAGCCAATCGGTACAGGTCCTTTTCTCCCTCCTTAGTGTCCAACCTTTCATACAACTCTTCATATGCCTTATCCTTAGCCTTCACCACCCCTCTCTTTGCCATGCACCTCATATCCTTATACTCCTGTCTACTTTCTTCATCTCTCTGACAATCCCACTTCTTCTTTGGCAACCTCTTTCTCTATATACTTTCCTGTACTTGCTTATTCCGCCACCATGTCTCCTTGTCGTCCTTCCTCTGTCCAGATGTGATACCAAGCACCTTTCTAGCCATCTCTCTTACTAGCTCTGCTGTAGTTACCCAGCTATTTGGTAACTCTTCACTGCCAACCAGTGCCTGCCTTAACTCATCCCTGAACTCCACCTCACAATTACCCTTTTTCAAATTCCACCACTTGATCCTTGGTGCTGCCCTCACACTCCTCCTCCTCTTCTTGATAACCAACATCATCCTACAAACCACTATCCTATGCTGCCTAACTACACTTTCTCCAGTCACCACTTTACAGTCCCCAATCTCCTTCAAACTGGCCCTTCTACATAAGATATAATCCACCTGTGTGCATCTTCCTCCACTCTTGTATGTCACCTTATGCTCCTCCCTCTTGTTAAAATACATATTCACCACAGCCATGTCCATCCTTTTTGCAAAATCCACTACCATCTGACCTTCTGCATTCCTTTGTTTAACACCATACCTACCCATCACTTCCTCATCCCCTCTGTTCCCTTCACCAACATGCCCATTGAAATCTGCTCCAATCAGCACTCTCTCACCCTTGGGTACAGTCATCACCACTTCATCCTATTCACTCCAAAATTTTTCTTTCTCATCCATTGCACACCCAACTTGTGGAGCATATGCACTAAACAACATTCATCATTACACCATCAATTTTCAGCTTCATAAACATCACTTTATCCGACACTCTTTTCACCTCCAAAACACTCTCAGCATACTGTTCCTTCAGAATAACTCCTATGCCATTTCTTCTCCCATCCACACCATGATAATACAATTTGAACCCACCTCCGATACACCTAGCCTTACTCCCCTTCCATCTGGTCCATTGCACACACAATATACCAACTTTCCTTCTGTCCATCATATCAGCTAGCTCTCTCCCTATAACAGTCATACTGCCAACATTCAAAGTTCCGATCCTCACTACCACAGTCCTAGCCTTTCTCCTCTCTTCCTGCTTTCGGCTATGTCTTCCACCTCTCCTCCTCCTTCAGCCAACAGTAGCCCAATTTCTGCCAGCACCCTGTAGGCTAACAGTACTGGTGGCAGTTGTTGTTAACCTGGACCTCGACTGATCCGGTATAAAAATTTTTCTTGGTGTCTGCATGAAATGTTTTGGCAAAGTTTTATGCCGGATGCCCTTCCTGAAGTGACCCTCCCAATTTATCCGGGCTTGGGACCGACACAAAGAAATGCATTGGTTTGTGCATCCCCAGTGGCTTATATAGATAGATAGATAGATATAGATATCTACAAATATATATATATATATATATATATATATATATATATATATATATATACATATACATATATGATATACAGATATATATATATATATATATATATATATATATTTATATATATATATATATATACAGAGAAATGTATATATAGCCATATATATAATGCAATATACAGATGTAGATAAATACATATATATGAATATATATGTGTATTTACATGTACACATATATCTATATATATATATATATATATATATATATATATATATATATATATATATATCCATATATATGGATCTACTACTTTTGATCGACAGCACATTTGATCAAAACTAATTGATCGACAGCACATTTGATCGAAAACCAGTATTCATGGCAGTTAACATGGATTTGTCCCCCTCCCCAAAGTCGTGCAACCCTGGAGATGATATATAAAGGTAGGGGGTGTGGGGGGCATGGCCCCATCACATTTGGGGGGGTGTGAGGCAAAGCCCCCCCACCTATTTTCATTTAAAATATATACATTTTCTTTTATTTTCTTCTTTTAAAGAAAATTAGGTGGGGTGCTTTGCTCCGCACACCACCCAATGTGAGGGGCTGTGTACCCCACACCCCCTACCTTTATATATCAATTCCATGGTCGCACAACTTTGGGGAGGGGGACAAATCCCTGTTAATTGATATGAATATTGATTTTTGATCAAATGTGCTGTTGATCAAATGAGTTTCGATCAAATGTGCTGTCGATCAAAAGTAGTAGATCCATATATATATATATATATATATATATATATATATATATATATATATATATATATATATATATCCTTATGTGTATACATCACTGTTGTGTATACCTTCCCAGATGTATCACACCATATTTATCTGATGTGTATATTTAGATATAACAACATACATGATTCAACAGTATTATCGTTAACAAGTACTACACCATTGCAGAAGTCATAGCAGTTGTTCAGTACTATTCAGTATGTGTACTGACAGATATATTAGAAATACAGCAACTGTCTTTGCAGCTGTGTTGGCTTAGTAGTTAACTGCTGTGACTATAGTGTACAGGGTACTGGGTTCAGGGGCTGTTTATTTGGTTGGTGGGCAGAACAAGGGTTGTTGGATACAGAGTGGTTAAGGCAGTTTTGAGCAGCTTTAAGCATGTTTGCATGGGTTTGCATGAATCTAAGTGCTGCTAACATACAGTTAAATGTACAGGCGCTTACACCTTGTAGACTTTGCTTACCAGTGTGCAAATGTCCTTAGCTGTAATATTGCAACCATGCTGAAACCTGCTAAGCATGGCTCAGCCCTGGTAATCAGAGCTCACATTCCAGTCTGATAACATAGTAGGGTAATGACATTTTTTTTTTTTTATTTATTTAACATTTGTTGAACAGGAAAGTCCGACTAGGTTCCACAGAGCCTGTTTTCAGTGGTGGCCCGGGGAGAAATGCTCCAGATGCATGTCTCTGGAATGTGGGAGGAAACCAGAGTACCTGGAGGAAACCCACGTGAACACAGGGAGAACATGCAAACTCCACACAGAAGGCACCCCAGCTGAGAATCGAACCGGAGAACCTCTCGCTGTGAGGTGACAACGTTAACCGCTGCACCACTGCACCACCCTAATAATTGTATTTATTAAGACATCTTTAATAATTGTATTTAATGCCATGTACATAACATGTGTCTATGTGCTGTCACTATAGTAGCAAGGGGTGTGAGTCTACTATTTGGGACACTTGAGTACATATGGCTTATACAACACTTTTTTCTATTTGAATGTGTTACCTACATGGGTAGTATACTAGGTTATATGCAGTCACACTGGCATGCAGTGTATCATTACATTACTACTGTTGACAGTGCTTTCCCAAGTAAAAGTAGATTGCAAATTGTAGTACTGGAAACAAACACCCCTGCATGCAAAGATGCACTCTGAGTCCTCACTGTCATGTTCCTGGTGTGTGAGCTGTAACTCATTAAATATTTCCTACTGGATAATGATCTGACATGTGTAAAATAACTGTAGACTACTGTGTGTATAGCATGTCAGTGAGGGCTGCCGTCATGTAGTAATGGCATACCTATCGGTGTCAGACGTCTGTCTGTCAACACATTCATCCTAATGCATAGCTAGTTGGCTAGCTAATGTTTGTCTGTCCTCTGTACAGATGTGCAGATTTCAGGTATCCATCTCAGCTACTTACAGGCAATCTATGCTTGACTGACACTGACATGTCTGCCCAGCTGTGTTTTGAATGCTACAGGCAGGAATCCACACCCTGTATGCACCACATGCCATGGATACCTCAACTACACTACCACAGTCAATAGAAGAGGTTTCCAAGACAGACATTAACCATGTTATGTAATACATGTTGCATACATGTCAACTGGAACACCTCACTGGCTCTCTGCAAGAGGCACCCAGATGATTGGCTGATGCATGTCACTCTCACCCTGAGGATCACCCCTGTGGTATATGTTGGTAGATGGCCTGCTGGCACATAGCAGGTGCCATGATACCACTGTACACACATCCTCTACACGTCTCATCTCTCCATGGACAATAGCCTGGTACACACCTATGAACACCTGCACCGATGCACCCCAGTACTGACAAATGTGTATGTGTGCATTACTGAGGATATCAGTGTCTGTGTGTTTGTAGACCTGTAGTTGGGAATACCCTGAGGCCCTTCACACTCACTGCACCCCCATTGCCATAGTTAGATGTGGCTGCTGCTGTACTGGAAATTACATGTACCTTGTTACACTCTTCTTCCTAAGGGCTATCTGCGCCTTGGAGTACCAGCACAACACTGTTGGACAAATGTGTTGATAGGCATGGGATACCCACTGAGGTCTGACAAGTGTGTGTATGTGTGCATGTGTGCATATATGTAGGGTACAGCATTCTGAGTCCACCTTCTACTATTACAATACACACTGCCACACAGGCATGACAATGCATCACCCTACTATGCCTGTGGCATGTGCATTTGATGCATATCCCTGTAGTAGCACTGTTGGGATGGACAAGGGGTTGTATTGTAGTCATGGTCAATGTGTGATGGTCGGTATGTCAGAGTATTATCATGCGTTTCAGTGAGTATAATATCCACAGTGGGGTGTGGGTGCTGGGTATACTGACTTTACACCATGGTACCCCCAGTACATGTCCCATGTTCCACTGTATGAGGACAACTGTCACCATCAATGATACAGGTAACTGATAACACTATCCAGCCCAGTTATGCATGTGCTTTGTGCAACTTATCTGTAACACAATGGAAACACTGACAAGGTAGTTAGCACTGATAAGCCCAGGTCTCTCAGATATGCGTCTGACTGTTTTGTGTTTGTCAATGTGTATATGATGGTATGTCACACTATGTATTGTCCATAAACAGCCAGCACATCCCCCATTACCATACTGCACATGCCTGGGGATGTTCATCATGTAACATGTAACCTGGAACACACCTCATCCTAAAAACTGTGTGGTGTGTGCAATTAAAGCCACACACATCAATAGCACTACATATCTAGGTAGGGGTCTAGTCCCAGTGTTGCCAAGTAAGAGTGTGTGTGTATGTAAATGAATTTACTTCCATTTGCAGAATCTACATGTCCGAGGAGGTCATCTGTCCGAGAACTGCCTGGCATATGCTAACATTTCACAGGTATCATCCTGTGGACATACTTTCCATCACAACTAGTGGTAGATGTGTAAATGCCCTCTTCCCCACTGTATAGGTGTGCAGTGATACTGGGGTTGGTATATATAGCTGAGTGTGGCTGTTGTGAACACAGCCACCATCATTGCAGTTGCTCTTGAGTGTATCCCTCTGCTTAGCTGGCCATAATACTGTACAGTTCATGTTAACAGTTTAGGTAGTTGTCTATCACACTATCTGTGTTCTACAGCACCTCTCACCCTCCAAAGGGTAGGGGTGTGCCACCCACACCAGTGCACCTATATTTACTGAGCTGAGGATTGCACTACATTGTGGAAGGGGACATATACCCTGCCAGTACCATGGTCAATGGCATTAAACTAGCGGACTGCTTATTCCCCAATGTGTTGTGCCTATTCTGGCTTGGTGGAATTACATAGGCTACAATGTGTTCCTTGCACAGGTACATGCAACCACGTGTACAGTATTCCCTGTATATTGCATCAACACCAAAGCCTCTGTGTGTGTTATACACAAACATGTGCTGTGTACCACCCAGTACACTTACCATTGTACACTGTAGAAGGGCTGCTAACAGCAGTCACCATGCATTCACCTGTATAGACCACCCCCAGACCTATCAGCCATGTGGCACATGCAGTACATTGGTACACCATAGAACAATCACCGTGTGAATCAGAACCATATTAGCCTGCCCATGCATTGATGTTATGGATGACAGGGATGTGACACATGTATCATCATATGCACAGGACATGTTGTTGGTTTGCCAGAGACCTAGGCTGATCCATACATTTGACACCATGTGTGTGAGTGAGGGGGTTTAATTATTGATATGGCCATGCTGATGTGGAGTGTGTAGGTATGGGGATGCCCTAGCTGTGTTTGTATTGTGTGTGGGTATGCATACACACAGTTCTGCCATGTGGCTGCCCTATACATGTGTTTGTTGGACAGCTGCAGACCTTACCTGGTAGGGTGTGTAGTTCACCGCCTCCAGCCACAGACATGAGAACTGTGCCTGCCAGGTGTTCCACTGGCATGTCCAGGTACAAGCCACGATATGGTACTCTCCCCTGATGATGACAACTATCCACTGGAATCAGGTCCCTCCTGGGACTGGCCAGAGCCATGTGCACATGGCCTACTGTGGTGTGGACAACATCACTCCTACAGTGCTGGGGCTGGAACTGCCACTACGGGAGTGGCTTGGTGTCCTTGCATGTCCGCATTGACCTCCAGCTGTTGGTGTTGCTAGCCTACGTCCACGTGACCGTTGCACCAATCCCACCACATGCTCGAGCGTGGACAATCCACAGTCGAGGAGTCCCACCATCTCACCCAACCGTCTATCCATGACCTCTGTAAAATAACGGAGGGCACCTGCAAGATCACGTATGTTGTCAGTAATAGCTGAATCAGTAGCCCTCTGCAGCCTCAGACCCTGTCTGGTGTACTGTTCCATACATGCCTGTGCCTATATGACAGCCTGAGACTTGAGTCTGGTGGCACCAGATGTGGCACTTCTGCAAGGGGCACAATGACCTCCAATGAGTACCCCTGTACATCTGCCTATGTAGTACCCCACTAGACATCTGGCTATGGCTTCTGTGTCCAGACACAAGTGCCATAGATACCACACTGTCCTGTTCCATGCCACCAACTACCAACTGTCCCTCTGCTATGGCCACTAGTGATGGGGTATGTATAGGCATTATGATTGTGTGCGGGTATGGGGTGGATAACAGCAGGATATCAAACGATGGTGCAGCTTCAGCCTCTGACAACCCCTGCCTGTGCCTCAACACACCCATCATCATTTTTAGTGTCTGTATGGACATCAACATCAGATTGCCTGCAGGAGGGATCCTGACCCACCTTGCCACCTGTGAGAGGAAAACAAGAAAGTCACTTTAAGACCTGTACATCATTGCTTAACAGTAGACACACACACACACACACACACACACACACACACACACACACACACACACACACACACACACATATGTATGCACAGAATAGTGATTTTAGTTAGAATACTTAATTTAGGTTTATTTTGTTATTTTCCCCCGATCCCATTTGCGTGCCACTGCCTTATGCTTAAACAGCCGAGATCGGCTGAAAAAAAATAAAAGTTAATTGTTTTAGTTTTTTTGGATGTTTGCAATGCCTTATACTTGGCCACTGGCATGCTTCCTAACTGATATGCATCCTTTATTTGGAGCTGTCACAGCTCCATTTTGGATTTTGCTGAAATCTGCTCAGTTACTAACTGAGTAGATTTCTACATATTGCACTAGTCCTGCATGGCCGGTTGCAAGCTTCCTGGATCACAAATTTACCTCATTTCCATGGATGTCTCCTGCAAAAGGGGTGATTTGCATACAGGGGCTTAGTCTGTGTAGGACTAGTGCAGGACCACTCGTACACGACCCTGCAGGCTGTTCCTGGATCGCACGGCAGACATATTGTCTGCTAGAGCTCCTGCACTGATCCTGCATGCCATGCAAGGCCTAGCGAATCCAGGGGATAATATATACCTAGTTTGATTCAGCTTTTTATTAGGTGTCTTGAAAAGACAGATAATCAAAAATTAAGTATCTCACCTATCTATAAGATACTAAGAGAAGACACTATAAAGTATGACTCAGGTTTTTGGAATTACTATGTAAAGATTAATGGAGAACAAATATCTTATTAATCCAAAAAATTGTTATTGAATTCTACATATGGCACCTCTTCTTCAATATATTGGAGATTGTATACATGGAAATTTATGAATAGGAGTTTCTGTACTCCACATAAAATAAATCTTATACTCAAAAATAGTGAAAGTAAATGTTGGAAATGCGATGAATTACTAGAGGCAAACTGGGTTCACATGTTCATTGAATGTATAAATGTTGTTCAATACTGGAAAGACTTCAGATATTTTGTAAATGCTTTATGGTCTGATAGCAGTCATATTTCTAACTCAGTAATCCTATTCTGTGTTCCTATACCTAATGTAATACCTAAATTTCAGATTCAGTTACTCTGGTCAATTCTTGCAATTGCCAGAAAAGTTATTACTTTGAACTGGAAAAGTAAACAACATTTGATATTTAAAGATTTTATTAATTTAGCAAAAGTTGTTTGTAAGAAAGAAGTGCAAACCATTTGTTAAATAACTCATAACATTACTCATAAAAAAATAGCATGGCAAAAATTGGAAAACCTTTTGAACAAATACTGATAACTTCTCATGGATAAAATGATTGTTTCTCATGGACGAATGTAAATATTGTAAATGGTTTTGTTATTGTTTTATTGTATTTGTTATATGTGTAGTGCATCCACAGGTGTAGCTGAAGAGATATGGGTTCCTTCCTACCTGACTCTGGTGACATCCCTATTAGGCCCAACTCAACAAGGTGGCAAGAGGGACAGATTTTATTCCAGGTGACACATCTAGTTTAAAAAGGCAATAGCAGAACCATAAACAAATTATTTCAACAGTGCACCAGTTAGCAATAAGGCAAGGTGAGAATATGCTTGCAGTGAAAACATACATTCACCCTCTTCCCCAGAACTCACCAGAAGAAGGTCTTGACATTCAAGCATGCCCAAAGAAGACAATATCAATGAGCAGTAAAGCTTTATAATGCAGCAATATAAACACGAGAAAAATGCAATGTCATTAAGCAATAAGAGTCATAATACAACAATACAGATATGAGAAAATGCAATGTCATTGAGCAGTAAAGATTCTTTATGGCAGCAGTACTAACATGGCAAAATGCATTATCATTGAACAATAAAGATTTATAGTGCCACAATACAAATATAAGAGAATGAAATGTCATTAAGCAGTACTAACACCCTCTACCCCTTGATCAATTCTAAACAGACCAACTATGAAACACTCTATTATGCCTTGTTCACTAGACTAGCCAGTGACTACTTACAGTCTTGCTGCCAGCATGATAGGACCCAAGTTGGAGCTCATATGAATCCAGTTATTTGTAATCCACAAAGCATTAAAGGGGGGGGGGACCACAATCTTATAAAAATATAAAATGACGGCCAGAGCCTCTCACTACTCTATCGAGAATATCCTAGTAACCAGGCGCCGTGGTTCCTCTGATGAGAAAAGTAGAAAATCACCTACCAGAACGCTGGTAATCATCTATGGCTTCTCGGTACTAGGCCCAAGGGAACTCATTTTCTTGCTGAATCATAGCAGGCATGGAACTACTGGTTTTAGACTTATCTCCTGATTCCACAAAATACCATATCCAGGATTTCAGCAAGAGACCAACACAATCTGCTACTTCACTCTACTGTCCCAAAACACTAGAAAAGAAAATCCAGTCATGGTACACGGCCCTTTTTTCCTTCAGCTCCATGTTTCAGTCTTCTCTCCTTCAGCTAGTCTTCCAGAATCTTCTTTCACTTTCGAAATTGTCTTTTATATTCCTGAAAAGGAGCTCCACCTTGTGGTATAATGGAAAACTACAGTCTATTACCCCCCAAGTCAAAGGTAGATTAGCAGAAAATATTTACAAACACTAATGCACCATCAACTGAACAATATTTTTGAATTCAAAAGGTGCATTCCACCAAGGGTAATCAGCCTTATGCTTAACTTGGGATGGGGTGTCACCACTGGAGTAGGAGGCATAGGGATTATGAGCGCAGACACTCTGATGAGCTGTGGTCACAGTTTCCTGTGTACTATGTCCCAAACTGTTATAGGTAAGTCTCTGTGGGGTCCGAATCAGTCTCTGCAGTTTTGGTTTGGAAAAGACAGCTAAGGAATTTTGCTCGGAAGGTTTGTCACTCACATCACATTCATTGTCTAGTTCTTCAGTAGGCATATTGTCTACTTCTAAGATCTCCTCTTGTATAACTTCACTTTTGTTTTCAATAATGGTATGACTATCCTCAGCACTATTTTCTGAAGTTTCCTAGCAGGGCCTCCATCAGTATCAGGTTCTGCAAGAAGCACAGAAATATTACTTTGTCTATTGTTAGGTCTGGGCTACTCAAAATGACAAGGAATGAATTCTGGTGCATTTACATTGAGATTACAGCCCACAGGGTCTTGAACATTTTCATAAAAAAGCCAGCTGAAACCCCAGTCATCATAATTGTCCTCCTCTCCTTCAGCAGGAGGAAGCATAGGCTCTTGCATATTGGAGAGGATAGTTCCTCTCCGACTTAGCCTTCTGGATCGTCTTAAGTTAGGCTTCCGCTGAGCCATTCTGGGTTCCAGGTTCATGAGTCTCACTGATTTTGCCAAAGGCATTAAGTTGTTTTGGTGCTAGGTTTTTATGGGTCCTTCTTCCCCCTCAGGGCAAACTTGGTAGACAGAGATATTAGGTAGCTGAGAACAAATTATGTAAATCTCAGATCCCCAGTGGTTAGCTAGTTTATGCTTTCCTTGTAGTCCCAAATTTCAAAAAAGAACTCTGCCCCCTGGCTGCAAGTCATGCATCTTTACTTTTTTGTTATAGTGAGCCTTGTTTTGCTGATGTGTTTGTCCTGTTGATTTTTCAGCCAGCTCATAAGCCTGGCTGAGGTTCTTCTTGAGTCTCTCCACATAACTACCATGAATTTGCACTGGTGTATCATCAGCTGTGACTCCAAAGGTGACATCAACAAGAAGACACGCTTCTCTTCCAAACATTAAGAAGTAAAGCAAGAATCCTGTAGCATCATTTTTAGTACTGTTGTAAGCATGCACGACTATGGCTACATATCTACTCCACTGACTCTTCTTCTCAGCAGATAGTGTCCCCAACATGTCTAGTAAAGTTCTGTTGAAATGCTCAGGATGAGGATCCCCTTGGGGATGATAAGGAGTGGTGCAGCTTTTTTGGACTCCCAACAGAGTGAGTAGTTCATGGACAGGCTTGCTCTCAAAATCACATCCTTGATCAGAGTGTATCCTTTTTGGCAGACCATAGTGTACAAAGAACTTCTCAACTAGTAGTTTCACCACTGTAATAGCTTTCTGATTGCAAGTGGGAAATGCTTGAGCATACCTGATATAGTGGTCAGTTACCACCAGCACATTACTGATCCTGCCTTCATCCGGTTCAATGCACAGAAAATCTATACCGACCAGTTCCATGGGTCCACTGATTTCTATTTGACCCAAATGAGGCAGCTGTGGTTCATACTTTGAAGTTCTTACTGTGGTCTTTTTATTTCAGGTGGGGGTGGGATGAGGACCTCCAGCTTAGATTAGTTTGTGATCTGATCTCACCAGTGAGGGTATACTTCCGGGTGTTGAACATGTGCTCCCATGTTCGGTGATGATGAGAAGTCAAGTATCTTATCTCCCTCTTGTGGGATGAGTAGTTAGTTGTTCCATGGCATTATGAATATGAGAACTTTTTTGGGGGGGGGTTGTTTGGGCTTGTGAGTAGTGTTCCCAGTCTATGTTAGGGTTGTTGGAAGTCACCTAGTATGATTTGGTGATTACATTTATCCCTCCAGTGTTTTTTCAGGGGCCAAGGAGTTTCCTGAGTTTGTGAGGGTGGCCTGTAACATGCTACAATTTGCAGAGCAGTCTTGCTCTTATGGTTATGATGGTCATGCTAGAAGGGTAGACGAAAAACTTTAAAAAAAGATTCCGGGGGCAGAGTCTTTCTCTGAATGCAACAAAGACATGTACAACAATAATCTTCAACATCTTGCTTCATGCATAGTCAGTAGAACCTGTCTTGTACCAGACCCATAGTTCTGTCATAACCAACATGACCATATTCTTCATGCAATGACTGGAGTACTACTTCTCTATACTTCTGAGGAAGCAATAATTGACATTTTTCACTGCCAAATGCACTAGGATATCTCCTATACACTAGTCCATTCTGTATCTGGCATCTGTCCCATTCTTTGGCCAAAAGTCTTGCCAGAGGATGAATATCCATGTGAAGCATATTAATGTGTTTCTTCACTAAAGAAGCTATCACCAGCTGACCTAAGGGGTCTTCTCTTTGATCTCTCTTGAGGTCACTGTTACTCAAAGCTGGTAGTGATGAAGTCTGCAAAGTGACCAGATTACAGTAAGCTTGGGGTATGCTTGCTGCAGACAGACCAAACTTCTGGGCCCAGCATTCAGTGTGTTGATAGTAGGTTGAAATCTGACACATAGCTCTCAACCCTGGCACTGGAATTTCCACCCATTCATCATCAGGGTGTAACTCTTCCTGAGGTTTTCTGGACAGACCATCAGCATCTCCATTTTCATGTCCTGAATGGTATTTCAAACTGAAATTATAGTTGCATACAGCTGCCATCCATCCATCTGTGGCCAGTAGCATCTAGCTTTGCAGTGGTCTGGATGTATGTCAGAGGACTGTTGTCAGTCTGCACTTCAAATTCAGCCCCATAGAGATAGTCATGCAGCTTGTCCACTACCGCCCACTTTAAGGCAAGGAATTCCAACTTGTGTGCAGGGTAGTTTCTTTCTGTGGGGGATAAACTCCGACTGATAAAAGACACAGGTCTCAGCTTCTTGTTATACTCCTGGTAAAGGACTCCTCCTAAGCCATCCCTGCTAGCATCCACATGTAAAGTGTATGGCTTTGTAGAGTCAGCATATGCCAGCACAGGGACATGTGTGAGGCAATACTTAAGTTGTTCAAATGACTCTTCGCTCTCAGGAGCCCAAGTACTCTCAATGACTTCTTTAGAACCTCTCAGTCTCTTAGGCATTTTCACAAGGATATCTTCATCTGTTTCATTTGCTTTCTCATCATTTCGGAGCAAATGGTTGAGGGGTCTTGCTATCTTTAAAAATCCTTCCACAAACCTTCTATAGTAACTGCAGAACCCCAGGAAAGATTGCAGCTCTGTGATAGTTTTGGTTCTGGGCCAAGATGTCACTGCTTCAACTTTGCTGGGATCTGTGGATATTCCATTTGCAGACAGTACATATCCCACATAAGTCACTGAAGGTTGGAAGAACTTGCATTTGTCCCATGACAGCTTCAAGCTTTCCTTCTCAAACCTGTCCAATACCTTCATCAGTCTTTCTTTGTGCTCCTCTAGGGTCCTCCCAAAGACAATGATGGCATCCAGGTAGACTAAGACTTCCAGGAGATGCATGTCTCTAACTGTTCTTTCCATGATTCTCTGGAAAATTGCAGGTGAATTTGATAAACCTTGAGGTAAGTGATCAAACTCAAAAAATTCCAAAGGGGTGATGAAAGCAGTCTTCTCTTTATCTTCTGGGTGCATAGAGATTTGATAGCATCCACTGCTTCAGTCTAGCACGCTAAACCACCTACTGCCCACCAGGTAATTTAGAGCATTTTCAATCCGGGGAGTTGTGTACTGGTCTGGAATGGTTTGCTGATTCAGAGTACGATAGTCAACAAACATGTGAATTGACCCATTCTTTTTCCTGACAATGGGAAAGGCATATGGACTTCTTGACTCTCAAATTATCCCTGTGGCTTTTAGTTCTTCCAAATGTTTTCTTAAGTCCTCCAGGTCTCCTGGGGCTACTCTTCTGGAACGTTCCCTGAAGGGCCGGTCCTCTTTTACTCTTATTCAGTGTTCTGCACTTTATGCACAGCCCACATGTAATTAACTAGTAGAAAAACAATTTTTCTTTTTTATTAGTAGTGCTTTAACACTGGTTAGCCACTCAGGGGGCAAGAGACCACCTTCTAACTGAATATCTTCCAACTTCAACTCATTGGCTCTGCTCTCATTCCTTGTCAACACAAAAGTAGGTAAGGGAGTGGCAGCATAAACATTTCCCAAATGTACTTGTGAATGCAGGACAATGGGAGTACTTCCTTTATTTTTCAACCCCACAGGCAAAGTGTCATAAGGATGATTTAACTTGTCTGCAGGCCAAACTTCTGGGACTAGTTCCAGCCCCGATGGCAAGTCACTTTCTGGATCTGTTTCCATCCTGAGATGAGAGCAAACTGTTTGTCCACACATCCTCACTTTGGCTTTCAAGCAGGTGACCTGACAAGGATGAATTATATGCTCTTTCCCAGACAGAGTCCACACATGACCAATTTCATGTTCCTTACTATCCTTCTCCCTTTGAAGGGCACAGAAAACTGGTCTCAGGAGAGGATGTAGTTTTGGGTGTTCCTGGGTCAACTGAGGCATTAGCATTCTTCTACATGGTCAGTATTTGTCCCCACTAAAATTGATGCTGAATCCTATCCTTATGGCCTGAGGCACACAACAGTGAGCATTTCAAAAACTTCTGTTGACCCAACAACTGAAGTGGAAAATTCTAACTTGAGTGAGACATAACCATCATAAGGGAACTTCGTGTCACTTAGCCCCCAGATCTCGAAATCTTCTAACTTTTCAAGTGGCAAATGCTTTAAGTATTTTTGGTAGAAGTCTCTGTACAGAATTGTGATTTGTGCACCAGTATCCAACAGTGCTTTACTATACACTTTTTTTTTTTTACTGACACAACAGGGGATGGTCCCAGTAGGCCATCGGGTAGATTTTGTTTCCATTTCCACAGTTGTTCAGCTGTATGGCAATCAGCATGTGGTTGAGGTACCGCCGGTTGACCTCGCCATTTTAACGGATAAAACTCTTGCTTATAAATGCTTTGCGGTCTGAGATGCTGAGATTTTGGCTGAGATGGCTTTCCAGTTTGGTTGTTCACCTCAGATGAGCTAGAAGTGTGCATTGTAGGTAGTGTCGCTCCCCTATTACAAGGGTTAGTGTGGAATGGAGATCCAGGATGCTGTCTCTTGATGTTAGATTTTATGGCACTCTTTGTAACTAGGCACTCAGCTGGCTCCTTCAATTAGGCTCTTTGAAGTTTACCTGCATTGCACTAGCCAATAATAGTTCATTCACTCTTTCCAAGTTCTCTGCATTAGGACACTATAGCTTTATATGCCCTGCATCTCCACAGCAAAAACAAACTCCAGTAGGAACTCTGAGCATTGGCTGATTTGGTTCTTCCCTGAGTCCTTTTGTGGAAGTTCTAGCTAATGTATTCCTCCCTTCAGCTAAAGTTACCATGGGTTTCTGCAATTTTGCAACTGTCTTTGTGACTTGAGCTATGGTGTCAGTCAGGTTAGACACCTGCATCTGCAACTGTGCCACCTCTACATTGCAGACACTCTGGGCCACGACTCCTGTTTGACTAGTGAGCATGGCTATAGGCTCCTGCTGGTGTTCACTCACTGTTTTCGTTGCAGTTGAACACTGAGATTTGGCTTCCAACAGTGCTTCCTCTTCCCTCACCTCTTTAACCAACTGATGATAAGTTAGAGTCTCTTCCCTATTTCTCATTCTCATTTTCCACACAATGGGGTCCATATCTTGAGCTCCCTGTAAAATTTGTCCATACTGTACTTGTTCAGCTACTTTCGGACCCACCTCTTTCTTTAAGATGATCTGATGGAGCATTTTATCTAATTGCTTAATGTAATCAGATAGTTTCTCAACAACTTCTTGGTATGTATGTTCAAACTGATACAGCAGGTCAGCAAGTCCTCCTGATCCTTTCAAACACATCCTGCAGTACTTCTAAATAGTCCTTGGCTATGCAATCTTGCTTACCCATCCTTAGGTTGTGTATGGTATCCACTGCTAATCCCTTTAGACTTTCAGCTATCCGCTGTTTCTTCTGAGATTCTGGGATATCCCACTCCTCTAGGGCTTGTGAAGCCTGATCCATCCAGGATTCAAAATCTTCCTCTCCTTGAGATGTGGGTTATTTGCCAGAAAAGAAACGCAATTTGCAGTAGCCAAACCAAGTGAATGGCTGTGTAGGCTTTAAGCGTTTTTCTACAAAACTTTCCAAAGCATTCAAAACTTCAGGCCCTATAGTATTTATGGGCAGTGAAGCTGCAGCTTCTGGTGTAAGGTTCTGACCTACTTGGATAGCTTCCACAGATATTTTCTCTGCTGCTGAGGTAGTGCATTTCTCAGGGATTACCACACGGACTGCACTCTCACCTGAAATGTGTAAACTCTAAGGTATGTGCTCATACATTAAAGGACTTTTCCATTCTAATAAGGCCAATGTGCTCTGCTCGGTAGTGTCCATAGGATGTCCAAGAAAAATCCATCCCCCACAACTGGCAAGGATCCTGTGACTTGATGTATTTGCATATCAGTCCATGTGACCCCTGGCAACACCAGAACTAAGCAATGCTATGACTGAGCATTGTGCTGTTTGCACCACTTAGCGGCTACTTCTGGGTTCATGTTTCTGCTGGATTTGCTTTCCACACATACAGGGGAATAGGGTGGAGTCCAGGGCAGTACAGGAAATCCCAGATGAGCCACCAAAGGTAGAGCACCCGCAGGTGTAGCTGAAGAGATATGGGTTCCTTCCTACCTGACTCTGGTGACACCCCTATTAGGCCCAACACACCAAGGTGGCAAGAGGGACAGATTTTATTCTAGGTGACACATCTAGTTTAAAAAGGCAATAGCACAACCATAA
>NC_056737.1:1647521231-1647538731 GCF_019279795.1 Protopterus annectens | reverse complement strand
CCACAGTCGAGAAAATGTCGAAGCTGCAGAAATGGCCAACCAAGTTCTTTCCCTGGGAAAGAATTTGGATTTCCACGGCTTCAACATTTTCAACTTTCAAACTTCCGAGTTTAACCTTCTGGTGTTTGAACTTCCAGAAGTTCGATTTCGTTATAGGAACCCTTGATGTATGCCTATACTGGTAGTGGTTAAAGAGTACCTCCTGCATGTAGTCAGCTAGGAACCGTCTTCCTTATGCAGCATAGGTTGTTACGAGGTTCATTATAGCAGTTCAGTGTGTCATACTCTTAAATTTACAATTAATGAGTTGTAACTCTAGTAGGATCATATATGCATATGAATATCTAAACAGCAGAACATAAAAACTTCACCTGACTGCATTTCCCAGCACTTATATCTCTACTGTTTATTTATTTATTTATTTATTTATTTATTTATTTTCAGTTGGTTTACCAGGATAGTCCACTGGGCCAAGAAGAACCCGTTTTCAATGGAGTCCTGGGGAGAAAAGCTCCAGACAATCAAAGTTACAATCGGTTAATCATGATAATTATACAAGAGTAAGAGATTCAAACAAACAATTACAAAGTATTAGAGGAAGGAAAGGAAGATGGAAATTACCAGTGTTAGTTATGTGGGGTGAAAGCAAGAGCATTCCCACTGGGATACTAGATTTGAATGAAGGGATTTTTTGAAAGAAAAATGGTTGGAGGTGATACGAATTGATGGAGGTAGGGAGTTCCAGAGGCGTGCTAAACCATGTGATAGAAGATTTTTGCCTGGGGGACGAGTTGGTTTGTAGACTTCTAATAGATTTTGGTTGTTAGACCTTAATACTCTATTGGGTAGATGCATTTTTAAAGGTAGAACAGGGGGAGGGACAGAGGGAGGGTTGAAAATTAGCTTGTGTGCAAGAGTTAGTTGAGTATAGGTGAGATGCTTGGGTAGTTCTAGCCAATGTAGTTGTTGGAGAGGAGGAACAGTGGTGGGTGGAGGACTTGTATTGGTAGGTAACTTGTGCAATTTGTTATAGCAGAGGAGAGTTGTTTTCAGAGGGACTGTATGTTAGTTAGAGTGGTGCTCCATAGAGAAGTGAGGGATAAGAAAGGAAGTAGAAAAGTGATTTTAGTAGCAGGTTTAAGGTAGTGCTTTTGCCGATGAGCCATACCAAGTAAGAAAGGAAGTAGAAAGAGTGATTTTAGTAGCAGTTAAAGTGAGTGCTTTGCCGATAGAGCATACCGTTTTGATGGGGTTTTTTATATTTAGTTGTATATGGGAGTTGAATTGAGCTGTTTATCAATTGGACACCAAGTAATTTGTTGTTCTCTGACCAGTTCCAGAGGTGTGTTGTTTTGACTAGTAATAGAGAATGTGTTACTATCGAAATAGGTGACTTTAGAGGGGGTGAACACCATTAATTTGGTTTTAGAGGCGTTTAGTGCTAGGTGGTTTCTTTTCATCCATTGCTCTGTGGTTAAAAAGTGTCTTGAGTGAGCTTGAGGGAGTGTAGGATAGATGAGGCCAAGCAGATAATAGTTGAGTCATCTGCATATTGGATAATGTTTGAAAATGGGATAGAGTTACGGAAATTATTTATGAATATGTTAAAGAGGAGGGGACCTAGTATGGAGCCTTGGGGAACTCCGGTTGGGGTATTTAGAAATGTGGAACTGTTAATTAACATTTTATTTTATTTCTAGTTGCTCAGCTTTTAATTGACAGTTTGATCTTTTTTCCTTTTTCTCGTACTCTCTTGGAACCTGTTCTATTCCTCACAACAGTTTTAAGTATATATTTAAATTATATATTTAATTATCACAGGACATAAATGTTCTCTTACTGAAAATGCCTGTACACCTTGTTTGGACTCATTATGCAAATTATATTTATATTCATAAAAATAATCTGTGCCAGGTTACAGCTGAAAAGTACAACTTGGGTCACCCTACTCACACAGATAAATGTTTGAATAAATAAAACAAAATAAAAAAAAAAATAAGATAACATGATGGAGTTGTATGATATTACAACCACATTAAACTTAAAGTGAATTTTATTATTATTATTTCAACTGAAGTGGAAATAACTTCCAATGATATCTCCTTAAACAGATACATGAAACGTGAATCTGGCTAACTTTCTGTTTTCTTTCTTTTATATGAGAAAATATATATTTCATAAAGAGTGAGCCAGAATCCATTAGTTTTTGTCATTTGTTATGTTTTATTCAGAAAAGCAGGATGTAGTACATGAAACATTGTGATTATGCTCCAAACTCAAGTTAAAGTCACGTTTGAAAGTTTCTTAATACAATAAGCACTTTTGTTATGCATACCTCATGACTGCTAGAGTTAACAATCTCCACAGAAGAGTGGGGTGAAACTGTCAAACACGTCATTCAAAATAAAGTGCTTACCAGTGGGAAGCTGTTAAAAGACTTCTTTCAGAATAAAGCATTTCAGCAGTTTTAAAGACATTTGCCTTTAAGTCAAGACCTACTGTGGTTGCTCTCAGTGCTGAACTGGAAAGTCTTTTACAGTTTTCAAAGCTGTAAAAGCACTGAAGACTGCAGCTCTTTTTTCTTTTTTTTTTTTTCCAACTTTTATTTTAACATGGGAGCAGGTAAAGCTCCATGCACTACAAAAAAGTTATTATTGGGTTTCCCTGTTATAACCCAGTTATTATGTTTCACAACATGGATGTCAAAAAAGATTATCCCTCGAGTTGTGCTCTCAAGGTAAATTTCTTGACATCCATATTTTGAACACATAACAATCTGGTTATGATCAGAGAACTGATTATAATTTGCTATGTTCTGCTACCTTGGATGCCATTTAAGAACTGCGTAAGCAAACATGTGATATTCTACTTCTCTAGTAAGGGATTCACCACCTCTACAGCCCATGCCTTTGTACCACTTCCACAGTGGAACCCAGCCATTACCTTGCATTTCAGCTCCTGGTCTTCGCCAGGAGTTGAATTGGTCTTTCTCACAAGAATGCCTCCACTACCCTCTCCACTGAGAGTGGGAATTATAATGAAATTAAACAACCAGGGTGAATACTAGTTGTCCTTTAATATCCGTATACTTTTTTTGTAGTAACATTTACAGTTACAGTATACTTATGTACAGAATCAGTTATAGTATCAATTATACATATATAATATAGTATCAATTATACATACTTATAGTACCAGTTGTGCTTACAGTATACTTATTTACAGAATCAGTTATAGTATAAATTATACATATATGCAGTAACAGTTATACTTACAGTATACTTACAAAATCAGTTATAGTACCAATGCATACTTACAGCACAGTTTATACTTACAATATACTAACTTAAAGAATCAGTTATACTTATTAAATCAGATACACATGCTTACAGTGCCAGTAATACCTACAGCACCACATAAATATTTAGTTCTGGATATACTTACAATACGAGTTATACTATTAGGTATACTTACAGACTCAGTTACACTTATAGTATCAGATATGCATAAAGTATCCCTTATATTTACAGTAGCACATATACCTACAGAATCAGTTACAGTTATAGTATCAGATATGCATACTTAATATATCTCTTATATTAAGAGGATCACATATACTTACAGAATCAGTTACACTTATAGCATCAGATATGCATAATTAAAGTATCTCTTATATTTAAAGTATCTCTTATATTTACAGCATCACATATACTTACAGAATTAGTTACACTTATAGCAATAGCCTTGCACATGTAAAGTATCCCTTATCTTTACAGTAGCACATATACTTACAAAATCAGTTACACTTATAATATCAGATATGCATAAAGTATTTCTTATAGTTACAGCATCACATATACTTACAGACTCAGTTGCACTTATAGCATCACATTTGCATACTTAAAGTATCCCTTATATTTACAGTAGCACATATACTTACAGAATCAGTTACACTAATAGCATCAGATTTGCATGGTTCCAGAATCTCTTATATTAACAGTAGCACATATACTTACAGAATTGATTACACTTATAGTATCAGATATGCATACTTAAAGTATCTCTTATATCTACAATAGCACATATTTGTTACACTTATAGTATCAAATATGCATAAAGTGTCTCATATTAACAGTAGCACATATACTAACAGAATCAGTTGCACTTATAGTATCAGATAGGCAGGTCTATATTATAAGAACGAAGTTTTAAATATTCGAACACATGATACCAAAGTGTGAAGGGAGATCGCCATAGGGAATTCTTCCCTTTACTTCAACGTAGTGCAATCTTGGAATTGGTATATTTAAAAAGCGGGGGGGGGTGGCAGTGCAGGGGGGGATTGCCCTCCTGCTCACAGCAATCAGGTAGGTTTTTCTTTTATTTTTACATTTTGGTTTCGATGTTTTACAATTTTGTTCATACGGTGTTGCCCATATGGTGTTCAAAGTTGTAAAACTTCATTCTTATAATATAGACCCAGATATGCATACTTAAAGAATTCATTATATTTACAGAAGCAAATATAGTTACTTAATCATTTGCACTTATAGTATCAGCTATGCATACTTAACTTATCCCTTATATTAACAGTAGCACATATACTTACAGAGTAAGTTACACTTATAGTATTAGATATGCATGCTTACAGTACAAGACATACTTGTAGTAGCACATTAATTTTAATTTCAGACATATTTACAGTATAAGTTATACTTAGACTATCACATAAACATATAGTATCAGTGCATCTCAGTAACTGAAGTGTGTAATTAATTAATCATTTATCCAGCCTTTAAAACAGCCTCCTTCCTTCTTAATCTTTCTTCATTTTTAGACATTCAATTTTCATTTTTTCATGGTTAACTTCACTAATACCCTGTAAAAGTGCGTAAATGGTTAACAGATATACCAAAATGGAAATAACTATAAAAAATGTCTCTTGTGTTAAACATTATAAGCTTTAGCAATCGGGGTGACTTGACTCCATTAATATCCTATAAAAGTGGGTAGATGATTCTCTGTATACCACAAATACAATTTAAACATAAAATTGTACAAATGAGAATTATTTCAAGGACCCCAATACCAAACATCATGAACTTCTCATGATTAAACCACATTTTTAATGAAATAATAGATTGGTAACTTATAATAGAAAAATACTTCTAACAGCTAATGGGTTTTAATACCAATTAATTTGAATTCCTAGGTTATGATGTTAGCTTATTTAGGATGGAGCTGATGAAGCCAGGATGGCAAAAATGCAGCTAGACGTTAATTTCATTTCTGGTATATATTCTTATCTGCTAGGTTTACTGATCTGTTTTAATATCTCCCTCTCTTTTTATCTCCCCATATATATATATATATATCTATATATATATATATATATATATATATATATATATATATATATATATATATATATATATATACATACACACACACACACACACACACACACACACACACACACACACACACACACACATACATATATATATACACACACACACACACACACACACACACACACACACACACACACGCACACATGCACGCACGCACGGATGCATGCATGCACAAGCACACACACACACACACACACACACACACACACACACACACACACACACACACACATTATTTTTGGTTATTACTCTAGAATTAAGGGTCAGTTTATTAATATGGAAAGGAGGAAGATCCATTCAGGCATGCCCACTCTGGTATGGTGGTCACCATTTTGTCACACCCTATCTTGAATGTTGGATGGACCATTTTGCATTCAGGACTCCACCACCAAACCCTTCCAACCAGAGACACCACTCCTAGCACAGTCTCCTCTTCCTATTGTTTAAAATCTGTATATAATACTGAGAAAAAAACATTCCCCCAGATTTACTAATCTTCCATGCAGGACTAGCTTAGTTCTGCATGGAAGTGACCATTTAGGAGCAGGATGGCAGTGTGCTATGCATATTAATGATGCACACTGCCTGAGCTCCTAGGCTTACACAGAGTATGTAAGAGAGCAGGGGGCGTGTCTTAGAGCAGAGCTCTCAGAATAAACATGCCCCTGCAATGTAGAACAGCAGAAAGGGGAATGCAATGAGCAAGACCGCTCACAGGTGACTGCATATCTCCACAGTCCCCCTTGTGTATAACTGCAACAGAATATAGAAATAAAATGAAGTAACCTATTTTCTTTTAAACATCCGATTACAGCTAACTGTAGGTGTACGGGTGTGCTCATTGCTTAGCTACAGTTAAAGCAGCTTAAAAGGCTGAAGAGGATAACAAGGAAGATATATGCAAAGCAGCAAAGCAATAGTGTAGTGGGCAGAGCATTCGCATTACGAGCAGGCATTCCCTGTTTGAATCCCACTGCAGCACATCCAATTTTACATGGCAAAGGATGTTGTGACTAATATTTTTGTTGCATTACCCACTAAATAACACATATTTATGAACTGGAGTACTGCAGTAAATGCACATGTGAGGTGTCAGTGTCATAATGAATAAGGCACTAGTAAGCAGGTCTAAACACCAATAAGCAGTATTAAGCATATTTAAGAACTAGTAAGTGAGTGTAACCCCATTTGCATGGCGGTAAGCAATGCCTACACTGCCTAAGCAATTCCCAAGCTAACTCTCTGTAAGCAGAGGTTGGCAGTGCTTACCGTCACGCAAACCTGCTTACAACTGCTCAAAAGTGACTTAATCACTCTGTATCCAATGGCCCTTGTTCTGCCCATCAACAAAATAAACAGCCATGCAAGTCTTGAACCCAGGACCATATACACCATAGTCCCAGTAGTTATCCACCAAGCCATCACAGAAGTTCAGATGAATGAGGTAGTAGGAAACAAGTCCTCACCATAGTATAACCAAACAACCCGTGAAAGGCATCAGTATACAGTCATATGTGCCATAACCCACTACATAACATAAATATGTGAACTAGAGTACAGCAGTAAGCCCAAAAGTGAGGTGTAATTGTAATAGAGTGCTGAAGTGCCCAATAAGACACAAGGACCCCACAGAGTGTATGTACACATAAATTAGGGATACCAGGCATACATATAAGGTGTAATGAATAATAACACAATGCCAAAAAGGCATTATAATGAAAGTCTAATGTAAGCAATGCTAAGTATTTCACAGGCCAGCTTTGGAGGTGTGAGTAATGTGTAGACCAGCTAACTCATTTTGCCCAGTGGTACACCCCTTTAAACAATGCCAGCCTTAGGTAAGCAGGTTAGCCCACAGCTTAGCTGTTTTAAAACTGACCAATTACAGAAAAGTGCAGGAAACTGGCCCTACTTAAACCCAAGAGGTGGGAATACATCTTATAACTGGTTGTAGCTTCCCCTTGCAGGCACTATGGCAGTAAGGGGAGAAGGGGTGTGCTTCTGAGCACAGCGCTGGTGCATCCAGGAGTCCAAGGTCATGACAGGACTCCTAGTTAAAGACCATGCACAGAGACTGCTGCAGGGCCAGTACCAATATAAGGCATACATCTACATGTTGAAATATATTCTCTGCACTGTTGAATGACTGGGCTGGATGATATGTTTGTGAATACATCAGGGTTATGTATATCTGAGATGGCTTAGTGGTAAATCACTTTGTCTATGGTGTGCAGGGTCCTGGGTTTGACCCTTGCAGAGGCTGTTTATTTTGTTGCTGGGCAGAACAAGGGCTGTTGGATGCAAAGTGATTAAAGCAATTTTGAGCAGTTGTAAGCGGGTCTGTGTGGGTTTGTGCGAAGGTATGCACCGCTAACTTCCAGTTACAGTTTTTTATACTCAGCTTCTAATTTGCTTAACCAGTGTAGGCATTGCTTACCTCCGTGCAAACAGGCTTATACCTGCTTACTGCTGCTTAAAAGTGCTTACTCCCTCTTACCTTCCCGCTAATTTCTTTAAAAGAAAAGAAAAAGGGGTTGATAGGAAAGTGGTGAAAAAAGGGGAACAAAGAGTGAAAGACAGTATGGAAAATAGCCAGAGATGTGCAGGATGGGTGTAGGGAAGGTCCATAGCTGCCCATTTCTTCTACAGCAACAGCTGTGCATATACACTGAATTTGGAGGTAGATTTGGACACTCAAACCACTGGGAGGGGGTGAGGACAATGATAATAAGTTGTGATGCATACTAGACTGGATTACATGTGTCCAGTGGACACATGTGCAAAATCAACAGCTATGTATGGGGCGAGATTTTTTTTTTTTTTTTTTTTGGGAACAGATTGTCCTTTTTTTTTTCATGTGAGAGTGGGATGTTGGGGAGGGGTAGTAGGTATATTTGGGGAGGTAGGTTGGGTAGGTTAACAGACAAGACAAACAAGACACATACAGGGGCAGTATATGACACATGGGGTAAACACCTTGATGGGAAGGGGTATTGGGAAATCGGAAGCCCATGAGCCCCCTAGTGGAAACAGTGGGACTGAGGTCACCAGCCATGGGTAGTCACCACTGCACCTTTACAGCCTCAATGGTGGCTGTGCTGGGGGCTGAGTTGCAGAGCCAGACTGACTCTCTAGTTGCAACATGCAGCCCTCGAGCTGGCATAGAAGATTCCAAAGCTGCTGGTTGATCTCTCTATGCACCACAATCCCGACCTGGTGACGGGTGAAAGGTACCTGTCCACACCTGCTGCCAGGAGGGGGGGGCAAGCCCCATCCCCTTAGGCGGTTCCACCCAAAAGTGGTGTAGGACCAAAGGACAGGGAGGTCCTGGGTTTGGCCTTAGACATGCTGGTGCCCTGTGCATGGCCAGCTGAGGTGGGTCCTCTGGGACCGGCCTTCCCAAACGTGCTATTGTGTTTAGATTTCATCATATGTGGGTTAGTAATAGTTAACACATTCCAGGGTTGGGCATAACAGCATGCATAGATATTCCCATTAACCCAGACACCAGATACAGAACAGTTGCATAGCAAACAGAAGACATGCATATATGGGACCACAGTGGTAATAAGAACAGCATGCAGGTACATTGATGGCACCATGCCACCAATGTTGGAATCATTCAATATAGCACATGCATGGGCACAATTAAAATATTTATCAAACAATTGGACATTATCAGAACATAGGGGTCATTACATACTAATTGGGGTGGGTATGTTGATTATTGTTGGAGATATGGTGGAGGGGAGAGAACGATGTCAATTAACAACTAGTATATTCCTGTAGTCCACTTTACTGTCCTAGTCAGTGCTGTTATCTGTACCTTACAAGTCTTACTACACTACCCTATAGCCTTAGTTTGGACAATGATATGGCCGTCATCATTAGAAATTAACTGGTTTTACCTGAAGTATACACCTCTTACCTGGTATACATGTGGAGGGAATATTTGTTAACATTAACTGTTTCTGCACATACTCCCAGATTCTGGGTTGATGTTGTGCACATAGCTATCCAACTCTTTCTGCACAGACTCTGGCCATGTGTTGACCACATGCAGGTGTGCCGGGACATATCTAGAATATTGTCCTCTTCAACCTTTAGTGACCTGACACACACATATACATGCTTTCCTACACAGTTATATTACGTAGCACAGTGTGGGTGACAGTGATCAGTGATACTTTATTATTCAGAGAAACTGCAACACTCACAATTCCCTACAATACTAGAGTGAACATTAACAGTACCGGTTATAATGGTCTTTATTTCTCAGCACAGTGTTTGTATCCAATGTACCTGTGGGAGCAATGTTTGTTAGCACTACCTGACTGTTGCCACACAAACTTTCAGATTACACATTAGTATTATGCACATACATCTCATTCTGTTACTGTGCACACTCTGGTCACAGCTTGACAACATGGGGGTGTAAATAGGACATACTTGGCATATTACTCTTCTAACAGTTTCAGGGGTTGCTACTGTGACAGGTTTATTCTCGTAGATGTTTGACAATCACTTGTATTCCCTGTTTGCAGGCTAAACATCTGGGATCATCCCACAGACTTACCAGGGGGACAGGAGGACAGGCAGAAGATATGGGGCCATATACTGGACATTCTGGCCTCATCTGTACAGTTGTGGGATATGATTCTGTATGCAGCCTATATCCACTCCCAGGATTCAGACCATGGCTGTGTCTGCTACAACGTAAGCACTGTCTATCATGGTTGAGTCTGCTATATAGATATTGCTGTATATCTCCTATCTGCTTTCTGTCTTATTAATCCCCTATGCTTTTGCATTCTGATCTTGTAAACACTCTCATACAGATCTCCTAGACAGTAATATTTTGTATGACAGTGGGGCAACAGTGATGTGTAATACCTCATTGTTCAGAGCAACTGCATCAGACGCAATGCCATACCATGCCAATGTAAACAGTACCAGTACAGGGGTATCATTCTTGTATTTCTGGGCACAGTGTTTGTATCTGGCAAATCTGTGGGAGAAATGTTTGTTACCACTACCTGAATGTTCCCACACACAGTGCCAGATTCCACATTGCTATTATGCACACATCTCACTCTGTTACTGTACACACTCTGGCCACAGCTTGACAAGTTGGGGTGTAAATGGGACATACGTGGCTTCTTAGTCTCATAAGGTTTTGGGGAGTTGCTAGCATGTCAGCTTTGTTCTCATCGATGTGTGTCAATCAGTTGTATTTCCTGTTTGCTGCCTATACATCTGGGATCATCCCACTGATTTCCCAGGGGGACAGGATAATAACCAACAGATATGGGCCACTTTAATGGAAATTCTGGACATATCTCTACAGTTGTGGGATATGATTCTGTATGCAGATTACTACCACTGGCAGGATTTGTACCATGGCTGTGTGTGCTAAAAAACAACAGTTCACATCTCAGTTGCACGTGCTATTTGGGTTTTGTTATCTGCATTTTCCATGTTTTCTGCCTATGTGTCTCTCAGTTGTACTAAATGGCCTCTGGGGATTACACCAGTCATATACAGGTATTCCTATACATTCAATTTATGGTGCATGGTTTGGGTAACAGTACTTAATACAACAGTACTATTACATGATTGCAAATCTACATTACCATATGATACCAGAATATACACATGCAGTCCAGCAGTTAGACCTTTATTGTCAGGCTATTATGCTTTTATTTATATATGAATTATATGAGACTCTCCCTGCCATATTCTCCAGTGTATGCAGTACTTGCCTTGAACAATACAGGTTTTATACAGGCAATTGATTTACTACTATGTTTAGTTTTATTTCCTATGACAGTAAATGCATGAGTATTACTGACCTGCCTTGTATCACAACCTCGCCAGGTGACTGACATGTGCCTCCTGGTTTGCAGCCTGCTCCACTGCAGCTGTGGGGGACATAAGAGGAATATTTAGCCATACCTATCCATGATATACATGAGCTGGCAATTATTACACACATAGTGGGGTGATACTTACACACAACTGAAATGTCACCTGCTGCTCTAGCCTGTTGGATCCACTGCTCCAAGAGGTCCCCCTTACGCTGCTTCAGGTCAAAATAGTGATGCCTGACCTGCTCCCCAGTTCGGGGTATGCCAGTGGCACTGGTGAGGTCAAGGGTGAGACTGTCCCAGGCCTCTGCCTTATACTGGGAGCCCTGGTACTGGCCCTGCAGCAGTCTCTGATCATGGTCTTTGACAAGGAGTCCTGCCATGACTCTGGACTCCTAGGTGCATCAGCGCTGTGCCTGAAAATGCACACCTTTTTCCCTTCCAGACATGGTGCCTGCAAGGGGAAGCTACAACCAGTTATGAGATATATTCCCACCTCTTGGGTTAAAGTAGAGCCAATTTCCTGCACTTTTCTGTGATTGGCTGGTTTTGAAAAGGCTAGGCTATGTGTAAACCTGCTTACCTAGGGTTGGCATTGTTTAAAGGGGCATACCTCTGGGCACACTGAGTTAGCTAACCTACACATTGCTTACACCTCTTAAGGTGGCCTGTGCAATGCTTACATTGCTTACATTAGACTTTGCATTAGAATTCCTTTTTGGCATTGATTTATTATTCATTACACCTTATATGTATGCCTGGTATCCATGATTCATGTGTATGTACACTGTATGGGGTCCTTGTGTTTTATTGGGGACTTCAACACTCTATTACAATTACACCTGACTTCTAGGCTTACTGCTGTACTCCACTTCACATATTTATGTTATGAAGTGGGTTGAGGCACATATGTCTGTATATTGATTCCTTTCACAGGTTCAGTTTGATTTTACTATAGTGAAGACTTGTTTGCTAATACCTCATCCTTCTGTACTTCTGTGATGGCTTGGTGGTTCACTATGGTGTATAGGGTCTTGGGTTCAAGACCTGCATGGCTGCTTATTTTGTTGATGGGGAGAACAAGGGCCATTGGATACAGAGTGATTAAGGCACATTTGAGAATTTGTAAGCGGGTTTGAGTGTGTTTGTGCGAGGCTAAACAATGCTAACCTCTGGTTACATATGCTTACAGAGAGCTTCAGGATTGCTTAACCTGTGTGTGCATTAATAAACTCCCATGCAAAAGGGCTTAAACCCGCTTACTAGTGCTTAAATATGCTTACTACTGCTTATTGGTGCTTAAACCTGCTTACTAGTGCTTTATTCATTATGATACTGACACTTCATATGTGCATTTACTGCAGTACTCCAGTTCATAAATATATATTATTTAGTGGGTTATGCAACATAAATATTAGTCATAACGTGCTTTGTCATGGAAAATAGAATGTGCTGCCGTGGGACTCGAGCCAGGAATGCCTGCTCGTAAGGCAAATGCTCTGCGCACTACACTATTGCTATGCTGCTTCATTTGCATATATATTCCTTGTTATCCTCTTCAGCCACTTAAGCTGAATTAACTGTAGCTAAGCGATGAGCACACCCATGCACCTATGGTTAGCTTTCATCGGATTTAGAAAAAAATACATGGGTTTGTTCATTTTATTTCTGTATACTTTTGCTGCTGTACATGAGGGGGACTGTTAGTGGGGATATGGTGACACCTATGAGCCATCTCACTCATTTCTTACCACCTTTCTGCTGTTCTTCACTGCAGGGGCATGTATATTCTGAGAACTCTGCTCTCAGACATGCCCCCCTGCACTCTTACACGCTCTGTGTTAGATTAAGAGCTCAGGCTGTGCGCCTCATTACTATGCATGGCACACTGCTATCCTGCTCCTAAATGGCTGCCTCCATGCAGGACTAAGCTAGTCCTGCATGTAGGAATAGCAAATCCAGGGAATTATCTTTCTTATTTAATTTTTCACCCTTATACATTTGGTCTATGTTTTTTTCTCTCTTAAATAATTCCAGAACATATTCTTTAATTATTTTATATATTCTTTCTTGCTATCTTATTTGCTTACCTTCCTTATTTTAAATTCTCTTATTATTTTTCCTTCTTTTATTATTTTACTCAGATATTGTGCTACCTCTTCTTTCTTTCCTTGTAAACAGTATTTTGCTTTTATAACAAATTGTTAATTTTAATTTGATTCATTTTATGTACTTCTCCTTCTTTTTCATAAAAGGATTTTTTCTTCTCTAATAAGTCTCTAAATGTTTCTTGACTTAATATCGTTTATCTCACTTTTTCTTTTTGACTTTTCTTCCTTATACATTCTAAGATACTTTTTATATTTTTCTTTAAAATTAAACCACCAAAAGGTCCACATCTCATAAAACTCCCTCATAGTCTTATGATTTTTGCATAATTCCACAAAGTTCTTTTTTTCTCTTCTGAATCTAATTCATTTTCATTAATTATCTTTATTCCTTTTTCTATTCTTATATATTTTTAATTTTCCTGTACTTTAACCCATATTGCCACATGATCTGAAAATCCAGTTTACGTAATTCCTTTTTTATAACTTTTAAACTATCAGATGTTAAAAAAATAATCAACTCCTGTCCTAATTTCATTCCTTTTATTGGTCCAGTGGTTATTCTCCCATACACTTAACTTTGCACTTCTCACCATTTTTTAGCCATTTTAACATTACAATTGCTCTTATTTTTCCTTAAATTACAATTAAAATCACCCACCACTATAATGTCCATATTTAACCAGACATATTCAAAAATGTTTTTAAGCATCATTTCAATTTCTTTTTTGTAACATATGTATATAAAGCTATAATGCTATACACATATTTTTTCCATCTCACGTCTATTACATAGTTCGGCCTAGTTCCACTATGGTTACATCTAATATTTTAATGCTTTTTTTTCATAATATACATATGCCCGAGCATGTTTCTTTCCCCATGTTCCAAACTACCGCACAATTCCAAAGTTTTTCAGCTTGTGTTCCTTCTTCCTCTGTTAATAACCTGATCTCTTCTAAAACAATATGTGCATCTACTGCAGCACACCATTGTAATACACCTATTCTCCTTTTAAGATTTTTTCACACTGTTCACATTTAAAGCTATTTTCAGCTTTTAAGAACTCTTAGTATAATAAAATGTGTATCCCTTTCCTTTCTTATTTTATCTAAGCATTATGTTTTAGAATTTTCTTTTCCTTTCTTTAACTCTTTTCCCTATTGAATTATTTTTATTTCTTACTGTGCACCAATCTGCTTCTTCCTCACTTGTCTCTTTTGTTTCTTTTTCCTTGTTATTTTCTTTAACTTCATGTATAACCACTTTATCAGTTATATCTTTTTGTAAATTTTCATGTATAACACATTCTACTATCTCTTTCTCCTGTATAACTTCATTTTCATTTTCTTGCTCATTCATTTCACATTCTAGCCATGAATGACCAGTATTGCTACATTTTATGCACTTTAAATCACTTTTTTTTGCATTATGTCCTGTTTTACCACATAAATAACATATTTTTTTATCACATTCATTGATTAAATTATCATTTTTTTTCACAAAAATAAATTTTTGGTTGACCCCTGCATTTCACAAAACCCCTATTACTATGAACGTTAATAATACTAGGTATGTGCATAACATTATTATTTTCCATTTGCAGTATTACTCCACATTCCCATCCCCCAGTCCATAGTCCTTTTTCATCATATACCTTTTGTAGTGTCCATTACTTCTTTACATATAGTTAACAAATGTTCTTTCAGTTCTTTTGCTTCAAATTTATTTCTAAACTGGATCATTATTCTTTTTTTTTTGGTTTGTCTGGAAAAAGCTTGCACAACATATTCTGACTATGGATAAATATTTTTCTTTTGTTCATATACACCCAAAAAATTTTCCATGGCCTGCCAAGTCTCAAATATCAAGTCACAAAAAGTCTCTTTATTAATTGAAATGAATGCTCTTACCTCTTTTTTCTTTGACACCCAGAGGTGCTATGACAAAGTCCCAAACCTTATACCTGTCCAAACTTTCTTCGTTTTACAGCTCACATGTACTGTATACTTTTTTTTGTTTTTTTTATTTCTTTTCTTCTTTGCTCCTTCTCCCACAGTTTGTGCATAAGTTTTTGTCTCTTGAACTTTTTCTGGCACAGTTTCTTCTTCTCCTTTTTCTTCTTCTATTTTATCCATGATGTCACTCCATGAAATTGCTGCTCCACTTTCTGGTTCACTTTGGTTTATCATTTCTTCCAAATAATCATCCCACAACCCTCCCAATTAGAGGGCTGTAATTATGCATTTCTCAGAGGTAACTGTCTATCCTTCAAACAATCTCCTCTGAAGGTTTTCCTCTGAATCCATCTCTGTTACAGCTACAAGCTCATTTTCTTCAAATATCACAGTTTTTTTTCTGCACCCACAGCATCAGAAAAAATTCTGGTAGTGATTCTACCATTAGAGCTACATTTTCATCAACCTTCACTTCATTTTCAGCCAGAGCTGAATCAGCCATATTGCCTTCATGCCTGGACAGAAAACAGGAAGTTAGGATGTATAACACACAAATCCTTCCCCTGACTACAAAGATTATGGGAAGTACCTTGATGTCAGGCCACATTTCCTCTTCAAGTTGTCCCTATAAAGAGGCCACTAGTGTGGTGAAACTAACCTAGTCAACAAAGAACACAAAAAATGGCTGCCCTACAGTTGTTTGAGGTGAAATTGCTCAAGCTTTAGTAGCCCAAAATAATAAAAAAAAAGATGAAATGCTTAATGTGAATGCTGTTTCCCATAGGAAATAATTGCCATTGCGGATTCTATGTTTACGCTGGCAATGAGTCACTTGTTTGTGGAAATGTTTCCCTTCTTCAAAATGCTGTGACTGCTGAGTTGGTAAATACAAGTCAAGTGAGTTCGGGGGTTGCTCCCAAACACAGGGAAAAAAAAATTATTTTTTTGTCCTTCTGTATTTTGTATTTTTTCCATCTATCTGGCTATTTAGCATTCAGGAAGTCAGCATTTCATCATAGAACCAAATAAAAATGAATAAAATAAAATCAAGACTATGGTGCTTCTGTTATATTAAACATTTATCTTAAATGAACTAAGAGAAATGTATGATTTGTAGCTTCTTACATTTGTTTTCATTTTCTTCCTTTTATGCTGTCATGGGATCAGAATACTATGTACTGTTCACATTTGAATATTAATTCTGCTTAATATGGCTATTCAGTTGGGTTTATATTACTTCATCAAAGTTTTATTTTCTCAAATACCTAATCATTGACCCCTTTACATTGAACATCCATTCATCGAATGTTCACATTAGTGAACGGTTTTCAGAGGGAAGGGACTTATTTGGGCATCATTAGAAATTTACCCTTTTTGCCACTGTAGTGCTATCTTGGAGTTGGTATATGTAAGTAGGGAGGGGATGGGGGCACAGTCCCCCACATAGGGAGGTGTAGGAGTTCGTATCCCCCCACCTTGGTGGGTTTCATATAATGTAGTGTATATGATGATCACTGTGGTGGACAAGTAATTCCCTTCCCTATAAAATCTGTTCGCCGATGTGAACATTTGTTCAATGGATGCTCAAGGTAAATTTATTATTTATTTATTTATTTATTTACATTTGTTAACCAGGAGAGTCCGACTGGACACAGGTCTGTTTTCAGCGGAGGCCCTGGGAGAAAAGCTCCACATTAAGTATTATTTGCATTATACAATTAAAAAACATAGCATTTAAATATAGACATTAGTCCAGTTAAGGACGCAAGACAAGAAGAAAACAGATGTAAAACAACATAGTACAATTTTAAAATATGGTGACATACTAAACATGGTTAAAATGTAGTTGAGATTCATCAGTGAACAATTGATACAAACTGGTTTTGAGGAACGTAACAGCCATTAGCAGTTGTTGCTACAAGAAGGTAATATTATATGGTATAGAGCTGGGAACATTAGTAGCCAAGCTTGCTAAGAGTAGGTTGTTGATAGGGGCTGAGAGAGGTAGTGGGTGGGGGGAGTGGATGGTATTGGGGGGGGTTGCAAGGGCATAAAGGGCATATCTGGCAAGTTTTGAAGTGTGATTTTATTAAGGATTTAAAGTGGGTGCAAGAAGTTACAGAGGTAATTGAGGATGGCAGGGAGTTCCAGAG
>NC_056737.1:1647486231-1647518731 GCF_019279795.1 Protopterus annectens | reverse complement strand
TTACATAGTGGACCCAGGTGTGTATATATATATATATATATATATATATATATATATATATATATATATATATATATATATATATTTATATAGACACACACACACACACACACACACACACACATATATATATATATATATATATATATATATATATATATATATATATACATATATATATAGCTTGATTTGCATTTGTTAACCAGGGTTGAGTCCTTTTCCATTTGGAGCTTTTTAAGACTTCCAGAAGTGTTGTCTGGTTACATGGCATGGAAGGTGAAAGGTACAAACTCTGGACTCAAGGAAGCAGCTCATTAACATCTCATAGCCTTAATCCTCTGCATTATAAAAAATAAAAGCCATTCAGAAGAGCAGAGCTAAATCCATATGACCAGCAACTTTGATTTGATGGATCCAGCCTTGTACAATATAACCAAACAGTAAATCGTAATGGCTGGAATTCTAGGAAATTAAGTCTAGAAGCATAAATGTAAAACATAAACAAATGTGCATGAAAACAGTTACATTTGTAGTTGCAAGCACTTTGTATGAGCAATAATTTCTATAAGACAAAGCAGGTGATATATATATATATATATATATAAAACTGCTTATGACTACAAGGGAGCAGCCTGAGTGTGTTGTGTGTGGGGGCTGTGTGTGTGTGTGTGTGTGTGTGTGTGTGTGTGTGTGTGTGTGTGTGTGTGTGTGTGTGTGTGTGTGTGTGTGTCTGTGTATGTCTGTGTGTGTGTATGTGTGTTTGTGTGTGCGTGGGCGTGCATGTGTGTGTGTGCATACTATATCTAAATATATATATATATATATATATATATATATATATATATATATTTTTTTTTTTTTTTAATGTGGACTTTCCTTGATCCTCTCCCACCACACCATTCAGCCTATCTGCCCTCATAATCATAAAACAGTCCCTCAAAAGCATCAGAGTATCTATAATAATTTAACTTTATTTTTTGTCAATGTGAAAACTAACAATTTTGGAGCACAGAGTGATCAATAAAGTCTTCCTCTTGGATGAATGATATGATAATTATCACTCTTGAGGGTGATAACAGTATAGACATTTTAAACATGTCTTTGTTCCTAATACAGTATTTTTAGGAATGTTTTGTATATTTATCTTTTGCTTGCAGTTATAAAGTGGAACTCCAAATGTATAGTTGTTATATTTGCTTTTCATGATTTATTCAAATGTGCCAGTGCCTCACATCTGTTCAGAGTAAAGGCCACATTGCTTTTCTTAGTTTATGTTTCATTCTATGTTGTGCAACTTATAAACAAGGGTGTGGCATCTAGGTCCAAGGAAGTCATTGTTTCACTGTATTTAGAATTCATCAAACCTATCATTGAATAAAATGCCCCCATTGTTATGTACCTAACCAGCCGTATCCAACAACTGGAACATCTGCAAATGTTTCTCACTAAAAGAATACAGTTGTGTAAGTATATAGATAAAGATATTTTAAATTAGATGGAAAGCTTCATATAGCCAAGACTGGTATGCATAATGCTCTTGTCTTTTTCTCCACTTTTTTCTTTTACAACTCCCCAGGAGATATCAGCAAACAAACATTCCCATGCTGAGCATTTGGAAAGAGAAGCGAGGGGTATATATGCAGCGGAAAAGAATAATATTTTATCTAAAGTATTGCTCTTATATACATTATTAGCAAATTAAGCATGCATATCTTAACTGTAAAATCAAGTGTGCATGCTTCATCTGTAGCTCAAGTCACCTGTAGGAGTCAATTGTAATAATGTATCCGGCTGTTGTGGGAAGCATCTGCCAGCATGTGCCCACAGTGGTGACTAATGTATGCAGTACAACTCCTGAGTATGCACACTATAGTCCCATTGTTTTCAGCCCTCATCACACCAATAAATTAGTACAATGCACCCTTTTGTATGTACCTCCCAACACATCCATCTTCCAGGGATGAGTTATTCAAGTGTATCACTTTTGCCACAGTGAGTTCTCACGGATCTTATTGGCCATACCTTTGTATTCTTTTTGATGCATAACCATTAGGAGTTGACAGTGCAGAACCCTTTTCAAGGATACGTGTTGCTGTGATGCGCACAGTAAATACGTAGCTGACTGACAACGTTGATGGCATTCATTTCTTTTATTTTTTTTATTTATTTATTTTACAGTTTGTTTGCCGGGATAGTCCACTGGGCCAAGAAGAGCCCATTTTCAATGGAGTCCTTGGGAGAAAAGCTCCAAGGTTTTACATGAAATCTTAGCAGAGTTAAAGTAGGATAGGGGGATAAGAGGTGTTAATTGTTGAATGTAAGAAGGGTGGGACAATAAGAAAAAAAATGGGTTACGTTCATAAATGTTGGTGGAACCATGATATCCACAATATCAACAAGCTTTAACAATCATTATAATAAAGAGTAAGAAGAGTAATTCCCAGAATGTTAGAGCCTGTGTCACCAAAGTAAATAAATAACTCAGGAGCTTAATAAAATCCACCAAAGCCAAGTTTGAGGCTAAAATAGCTACCCAAGTCAAGGGCAATCACAAGGTATTTTTAGTTATTTTCATAATCTGAAAAGCACAATGCAACACTGCACTGAGCTGATTATGTATAATATTCCTATATTGAGAGTGATGTTATAGAAAACCTACTAGCCAATACATTTAGCTCTAACTTTACCCCTCAGTTCCCTTCATCTGTGCCTTAAGACACACCTGGAACTGGCTCAGCTCCAGCTATCACACAGACCAAGTCCTAAAAGTGCTAGCAAAAGCTAACAACACTGCATTGATAGGTCCTGACAATATCCCTGGATGCATTTTAAATAGCATGAAGCATGATTTAATCACACCCTTAAAAACACTTATGTAACAAGTGAATGTAGGACAGCTACAGTCAATGCCCCAGATAAGGGAGGATCTTCCACAGACCCAGGCAATTGCAGACCCATCTGACCAGCCTGATATGCAAACCCATGGAAGACTTATCATAGAATTAATCAGTCAGGACATTTGGATTTGTCAAGGGCAGGTCATGATTACACAACATGGTGGATTTTTTTTGAAAAGGTCAACAAAGCAATGGATGAAGGCAAACTGTTGTACTCTTCATACCTTCACCTGGTCAAAGCTTTTGACACAATTCCCCAATGAAGCATAGCATAAAAGTTAAATAAACTGTCCATTTTCAAGCACAACTTAAATCTATGGATAATAAACAGAAAATGTCACCCCAGGACTTCCCCCTGTACTGCTAATGGGTGGATGTAGCTCTAAATGCTTTATCCCATGCATGGGTCTCCTCAAATTATCAATGGTTTGACCCCAGTTATTTTCATTGGGGTAATATATAATTATTGACAATGGGATGGGTAAGGCATGTTTATGGCAAAATGAGATATATTATTTTGAGCACAAAAAGATAAATTGGCTAGGCTTAAAATGGTCTGCAAGGGCAGCTAATCTAGTGCTTACTTATGAACCTATATATATATATATATATATATATATATATATATATATAGAGAGAGAGAGAGAGAGAGATAACAAAAGCATTAGTATGTTGTCTGCATGTGTCTATTATGCATACAGGTAAATATTGAATGACTAAACATCTACTATGAAATGCAGAGACACCAGAAGGCATTATGATGAGTAGGCATAGAATGTGATATGCCTTAATGGAGGATGTGTAGACAAGTCTGCTGCTGCACATTAGGAATGCCATTAAGGAGTTGCATGCGATACACTAGTGTGTCTAATGTGCTGGTGGGCATTGGAGGCCATGGAAGGAGGTCTGTGTGGACGTGCATGTGTGGGTATTTATTTGACATTTGTTAACTGGGCAAGTAGGCTGATCAACTAACCCTTTATAGCCATAATCCAGGCCCCAGGGAAGAAAAGTACATAGTAGAATTAAAAAATTATCAGAAGTGAAAATACATTATACATCATATAACAAAAATACATATGTTAAATAAATACAGATAGAAAAGCTTAGTAAGAAACAATATTTACAATCTTCTTCTTCTTTCAGCTTTTTCCCAGTTAGGGGTCGCCACAGAGGATCATCTCTCTGCTCATGATTGTCAGTGGAGTTTTACGGTGTCGAGTTGCCAGCCCAGCACCCAACCTTCCACAGAAGGCACACACACGCACACCTAGGGCCAATTTAGAGTGTTCAGTCCACCTACTGCATGTCTTTGTGATGTGGAAGGAAACCGTAGCACCCAGAGGAAAGCCATGCGACCACAGGGAGGACATGCAGACTCCGCACAGAAGGCACCCCAGCCGAGAATTGAACTGGAGAACCTCTTGCTGTGAGGCAGCAATGCTAACCGCTGCCACCGTAACCACCAAGAAACAATATTTACAATATGTCAATTAATTTGGAAATATGTGTAATACAGTATTTATGAAGCAGATATCTGTGAGTAGAGTGATATCTGTATGTACTGCATTCAAATATTACATTTACACTAAGTATACACACCTACAGCAACTTGGGTGGGACAGGAACAAAGAAAGGCTATGTGTAGATGGATACTGGTACAGCCTATGCAAGAAAACATGCTCAACCTCCTAGCATATTGTACACATAGCCAACTATCTTCATAAGCTGGTCACCTGTCTTAAACCAAGCTGATGTGTATTACAAGACAGAGGAGGTTCTATGTCAGAATGCTATGAGTGTATCATTCATGACACATGCATAGGTGTTCAGTGGGGTAATTCACAACAAGTCTGGGGAGATGGAGATGTGCAGTTTGCTTGTTATAATGGTTTGGGTTGTGGCAATGCCCACACCACAGTAGTCGGCAAACAGCCTGAATGGTTGACACTAAGTTGAAGTGACTATAATGGCATGCTGTGCTGTTCACATTTTTGCAGCCATGAATGTCTGGTGCTCACTAACATGTCCTATGTGCATAGTGTAGATCAGTTTACTATTAAAGCATTGAACATCAGAACGTAAACCATTCAAAAATGCGGTTTACATGTTCAATGTTCAGAATATTAATTAGGTTGGAATATCGGCAACCTAACTGAGGTGAAGTTGAATTTGACTTCTGAAGTCCATTGTCCCTTTTGCAGCAGTACATATGGACCAGAGCCATACTGCACAGAGCTAACAGTAATGTTTGTGTAGGGGTGCAACCCCCCTGCACCCCCTGCCACTTAAGTAATCCAACTCCTAGATAGCACTACAGAGGGGAAAAGGATAAATCTCCAGATCCACACTGTCCCATGATTTCAATATGAAACATTGCCCACGTATGAGTGAATGCACAATGGCATTCCCTGAACAGCAGACTCACAGAACTGAAGGTTGGCAATATGGAAATTGGCCAAGTAATATTCGGCATTCCCATGTTGCCAAACCTTCATTCTGTATTGTGATAGTAAACTGTGTAGATCAGAGTGTATGTGTTGTGCCCTTAAGAAGCATATCAAGGACCGAACGTGCACATATAAATACCAGGCATGTGCTATTCCCAGTGCCATTTTATTACTTAAGTTAAAGTCAGTAAACTTCTGTCGTAATGTGTTTGTATATAATAAGGCTGCTTGAAAAGAACCCAGGAAGAGTCTTCTATTGTGTCCAAAGTAGGAGAGTGACATGGTGACAGAACCAGAATAGCAGAGAATGATATTTTTGGGCCATGAGGTGCAGAGATGACAGTGAAGGTAAACTAAGTGAAATGAGCACGAAGAAAAGCCAGAAAAGAATCAAAGGTAATGAAAATTTGCAAGAACAGCTTATTTTATAAAAAGAGATAAATCAGACAATTACAAGGGCACAAACAACATTATTACATAAGCTGGAAGCAGAAAAGGTTTATTAACTAAGGGAAATGTTTAAAACTAAGATATTTGACAAAACAATTATCAGAAAAAGCAAAACAAACATGTTTAAAGTAAAAAACAAGCATGCTTAAGGCAAAATGGGGATGCTTAGAATAAAACAAACACAAGAAAAGAACAATGGGCATGAAAAGAGATTAAATGAGCAAAACGAATATAATAAGAAGTAAAAAGGGCACACAAAGCATAAATAAAGCAAGGCAACTGCATATTTTTTGGCAAAGTGCTGTGTTTTGGCATAACTACAACTTCGGATTGTATTAAGGGCATAAGTAGAGTTATTCGAAGTATCTCAGAGTGTGTAAAAGTGCTTTCATTGTATGCTTATTACTGTGCACATATTGCAAAGAGTTTATTTGTGAGCAAAGTGCAACTATTTCACGAAATACCATCAAAGTATAGCCATTTCGAAAAGTTTCTTGTGCTGAGTTTGTCTGTTCTCAAAGTGCCACCATTACAGAGTGTTTCTTGCACTGTAAGGAATTGCCAAGCAAGGTACTGCAATTTTGGGGAAATTTTAGTGCTCTGTGTACAGTTTATTCACAAAGTGCAATTATTGAAATGTTATTGACTCTGAGCTTCTCTTGCCCACTTCATTCACATCATGCAGTTATTTGAAATGTTTCTTAAAATGATGATGAATTACTTTTGCAATGCAATAATTTCAAGAGTATTACATTGCCCAAAAGACTTATTTTGCAAAGTTCAGTTACACAGAGGCTTGCATCATGCAGTTATTTGATATGTTTCTTATACTGATAAGAGATGATTTCTTGCAATACAGTAATTTCAACAGTATTACAGTGCCCGAGAGACTTATTTTGCAAAGTTCAGTTACAAAGAGATTTACTGTGCTATTGGGCAAAGTTACAAATATTGGCATAAATTTCTGGCATACAGTATATGTAAGTGTATGTTTTCATGTTTATTTGCAAAACCCTTCACTGATATGTGTTAATATGGCAGATGGATTTTGAAAGCCCTTACCACTTGTATTTGATCAGAATATTTCAGAGAATTGAAGAATATTTGAGCAAGAGTACAATATTTTTATAAAAGCAGCTTATTCAGATAAAGATTCATGCACCAGGGCATTCATTTTACTAAACCTAGCTGGGTCAGGGGCTATTGAAGTAGAGAGTTAATTTGTGAATATGCCAGCAGTATATGAGGGAGAAGGTGAAAATCATCATATTGTTTTACAGACTGAATCAAGGGAAGACCCTGAGTGTTTGAAGCACAAGTTCAGAGAAATGTGTAACCCCCAGACAAATATTACATTAAAGAGGCAGTTATTTTACACGAGAGATCAGAAACCAGGGGAAACTTTTACAGCTTATATAACTGACCTGAGAAACAAAGCAAAAATGTGTCAGTTTGGTGAATTAAAAGATGAGTTAGTAAAGGACAGGCTCATGTGTGGTATTAATAGTGCTGTTGTGAGAAAGATTTTGCTTTGTGATAGTGATTTAATGCTGAGCAAAGCCATTGAGATTTGTCAAATCTATGAAGTGGCAGAAAAACACGCAAGTATGCGTGCGACAAGACCATGGTTTCAGCAGGCTCCAGAGCAAATGTAGATAGCAAGCAACACGTGGCAAACAGAAGTAGGCCTAAGCACATGGCAGCCACAACCCCTGCTGGCTCACCAGAGAAACCACATAGTTTTCCTGCACGTCTAAGACCAGTTCAGTTAAAGGTGCATGCTCTGTACAGTGCAAGGGTGAATCTGTGAAATACTTGGTGCAGTACAAGTGTGAATCATCAAACTCCAAGTCCAGTTTTATTGTTAACTGTTGCAATTGTGGTGCCAGTCGTGAGTCTAAAAGAGGCAAATGCTTAGCATTTGGTCAGCAATGTCACAAGTGTGAAAATGGAACCATTTTCAAAGGTCTTGCTAATCAAGTAAATCCCACACAGCTGTAAAGAAGGGTCATACAAAAAAAGCAAGTTAATCAAGTAGAGCCACAGCAGTCAACTTTCTACGTAGATGGTGTATCAGTAATTAGTGAGAGAGATGATGCAGTGAATTTACTGACAAGAAGCAAGATGTTTTGTACTGTGAAGATTAATGGGAAATCCACAGAGCTTAAACTAGACACTGGTTCAAAATGTAATGTTATATCAGCAGACACATTTGCTAAAGTGGGAGCTAATTAACAACCCAATGTGGCCAGCAATGCAAAACTTGTTGCTTATGGAGGTGAAGAGATTTGAACCAAATACTTGTGATGCTTTCATGTTATTTGGCCAAAAACAGTTAAAACTTGTTATTTTATGTAGTTCAAAGACCAGTACAGTCATTATTGGGTCTCAAAGACAGTTTGAGAATGAATCTGCTTTCTTTTTGTTCATCACATAAGTGAATATCCTAGTTCCAATTTTTCTGAAGCCTTTTTCTCAGAGTATGCTGATGTTTTCCAAGACAAGTTGGGAAAACTTCCAGTTGTTTATTCCATGAAGTTAGACCCAGAGGTCACTCCAGTAGTCAGACCAGCAAGAAGAGTTCCGATAGCTATGCTAGATAAAGTCACGGCTCAGATGGATACAGTGGTACATCAAGATGTAATTTGTCCAGTTACAGAACCAACTGAATGGGTGTCAGCTATGGTAGAAACTCACAAAAAATGCACAATTGAAATCAGAATATGTGCTGACCCAAGAGATTTGAATAAAGCATTGAAGAGACTGCATCATCCAATGAGCACAGTCGAAGAGGTCACAGCCCTAATACCAAATGCCTCTGTTTTTTCTGTATTAGATGCAATACGTTCATTTTGGCCAGTGATGCTTGATCACAAATACTCATCATTAACCACTTTTGGTACCCCATTTGGCAGATACAGATTCCTAAGGATGCCATTTGGAATAAATTCTGCAAGTGAGGTCTTGCAGCATGCAATGGAGCAAATTTTTTTGGGTTGTCCTTGTGCCACAATAGTAGATGATTTATTGGTTGGAGGCAATGGTGAAGCAGAGCATGACAGAAACCTAAAGAGAGTTCTAGACATAGCACATGAAGCAAACTTGAAGCTCAATCCTCTGAAGTGCAAATTCAGACTACTAGAAGTTACATATGTAGGTCATTTATTTTCCAGTACTGGCTTGAGACCAGACCCGACTAAGCAAGCAGCTATTCTTTAGATGTCAGCATCAGATAATATTCAAGATCTGCAGCATTTTCTAGGCATGGTCAACTATTTAGGCAAGTTTATACCAGACTTCAGTTAGTTGACAGCACCTTTAAGAGAGCTGACACACAAAAATGTTGCATGGTTATGGTTAGAACAGCACCAAAAGGCATTTGAAGACCTTTAGCAGAAAATGTCCACCCCACCTACATTAAGATACTATGATGTAAATCAACCAGTCACTCTTCCCTGTGATGCTTCAGAATTTGGTCTTGGTGCAGTTATTTTTCAAGAGGTCATACTAGTAGCCTATGCATCTAGAACACGTACCCAAACTGAAATGCAATATGCTCAAATTGAGAAAGAACTTTTGGCAATAGCATTACATGTTCAAAGTTTCATGATTATATCTGTGGTCGAGCTATTCAGATTGAAACTGACCACCAACCTCTAGTTACTATTTTAAAGAAGCCCATGGATTCAGCTCCAGCAAGATTACAAAGAATGATGCTCAAATTGCAAAAGTACAACTTCAAAATGGTCTATATGAAAGGCAAACTACTCTATCTGGCTGTTACCTTATCCAGATCACCCAGAAATAAGATGGAACAGCTTTACACAGAGAATTTTGACTCTGACATGATGGCAGTGCATAATTTTTCTACCACTAGGCTAGATGAGTTGAAAGATCACACAAAGACTGATCCAATTTTGCAATCTCAGATTCTGCACTACCAGAGATGCTCCATATCTATAAGTCTAACTCAGCACTCATTACCCAATCAAAAGGCTTAAATCTAATATGTGACATTAAGAAAACCTGCTGGACAGACAGGTTTGTCTGCTAGAGGCTGTCCTGTCTCTGGAATAGACTCCTGATAAATGTCTAACAAAGTATGTTGCTGACCCTCTTCAAGTGCAACCTTGAAGAGTGGATGGGAAAACAAAAATTTGTCCCAGGGGTTCCACCTGTGCCTCTCATTGACAGGGGTGACAAGTGCTGACTGAGGTTTCTTTTTTGGGGATAAACTCTTGGCTAGGCTTGTAAGGGCCCCAGAGCCATTAGTCTAGTAATCTCCTATGATCCTATGATCTTAAAGCTCAATCACTACATTAATGTTGGATAGCCATCAAAGCAATCTAGTGTACCACCTGAAGTGCAAACCTATTTTCCTTACAGAGATGAAATGTTGATGGAAGATGGCATTATCTAAAAAGGTCCTAAAATTGTTGTTCCTGCTTCCTTATAAGAATATATCCAGATCTGCACTGTAGTCACCCAGGTTCTGCATCCACTAAGAGAAGTGTGAGATAACTTGCCAAAGATCACCTATAAGTTTCTAACCTCTGAATACTTATTCTTACCTAACAATGGTCTATTCTGATGGTACTGTTTTATATGTCTATGAAGAAATGTTACATTTTATTCTGATGCTATTGATTTATATGTCTATGAATAAATGTTAAATATGTTCTTATATGTTTAATTGTATGCCTTAAGAGTACAGTTATGTATTTTATAAAATGTATTTATTGCATTGTTTTAAGTGGAACTTTTCTCCTCGGGCCTCTGCTGAAAATGGACCTGTGTCCAGTCGGACTTTCCCAGTCATCAAATGTAAATTAAATAAAATAAATAAAGAACTAGTATTTTGGCATCCATTACTTAAAGACATTGATAAAGTACGTTCTTGTTCAGTATGTAATAGCACCAGATCGCATTTGCAAAGAGAATCACTTCAGCTAAGTCAAGTTCAAGAACTACCTTGGTCAACAGTAGCCACTGATATCTTCCAGTGGGACAATGAATACTACTTAGTATTAATAGACTCTTATTCAAATTGGTTTGAGATTGATTTACTACCTAATCTAACATCCACTACTGCTATTACTAAGTTGAAACATCATTTCTCAGTCCATGGAAGTCCACACACAGTTATTTCTGACAATGGTACTCAATTTACTAGTCAGCTGTTTCAGGAATTTGCAAGAGAATGGGACTTTGTACATGTTACTAGCAGTCCTGAATAACCACAGTCAAATGGGCTAGCTGAACATGCAGTGCAGAATGCAAAATTACTTGAAAGGTCAAAGCGTGACAATATCTATGTCTTTTTTAATTTACTTAATCTCAGAAACATACCCTGTGATGATATTCTTGGCTCACCTGCTCAAAGACTTCTATCCAGGCAAACCAGAATGACGCTACCTATTAGTTCTAGTTTATTGAGGCCTAAAGCTAAGAACAACAGAACCATCAAGGCTCAATTATTCAAGAAGCGTTCTATCCAGAAGTCCAGTTATGATAAATCAGATTTCTTCATCCGTCGAGGAAAGGCGGGACAGTGAGAATACAAGCGGTGAAAGGTTTCAACCAGATTGGTCAAATTACAGATGTATGTGCTGAGCCAAGATCCTACCTTGTAGAATCTAAGGGTGTGGAGTACAGGAGAAATTGCAGGCATCTTCTTCCTGTACCAACATCATCATCACAGCATTGTTCCTGTGATATAGACTCTAGATCTCAGAGTGAACCAAACATTGTTCCCATCCCAGAGTGTGTTTCAACCTCTACTTCCATTCCTAAAGATGCTCCAAATACTCTCAAGGTTGAACATTCTGTAGAGACAGTTTTATGTCACACAATACGGTCGAATATACAGGCCCAGTGTGAAATACACAGCAGCATGGGCTTAACTTTATATATATATATATATATATATATATATATATATATATATATATATATATATATATATATATATATATATATATATATATATATATGTGTAGTCTTGTATAAATGCATAACAAAGAACTGCCTGTGATATCTGCATGACAAATAGAGGAGGCTGTAGATCAGAGGGTATGTGCTGTGCCTTTAAGAAGCAATGAAGAACTGATCATGCACATATAAATACCAGGCACGTGCTATTCCCAGTGCTATTTTGCGAGTGCAACCAGTGAGCCAGAGAGTGAGCATGTATGATTGCAATAGTTAGTTTATATACAAGTTACTTAAGTTAAAGTCAGTAAACTTCTATCATTATATGTTTGTGTATAATAAAGCTGCTTGAACAGAACCAACAAAGACTCTTCTATTGTGTCCAAAGTAGGAGAGTGACAAGTAGTAAGTAGCATGACACCATAAACAGAGAGGATATGTCCAGCAGTATGCATTAGTGTTATATATGGGTATAAAAGTTACCTCCACATAATTATACCAGACTGCTGTTATGATATCCAACAGTTGCTAGCAGTATGACAGTCATCTTACTTAATGCTGTATCTGAAAAGATGCTCCACACATCTTAGAAAGAAGAGGTGGTTCTCCCCTATCTACTCAGGGCCTGGAAAACAATAATAAAAAAATAGAAGCTTTATGAATCATACGTCCCTCCTGATCCTCAGTACCTCTGCATAAAATACTGTCAAAATGGTGCGGTATGCAGACTTACTGTAAGTCTCTGGAGCATTACCTTTGACCTCTTCTTCTTACCAGCATAAAAGTTTGAGGTGTCATCTATTGAGGTCAATGTAGTGGAGCCTGCATTGCTCATCAGAGCATCTGATGCCATTAGTAGCCGTCAATGCCCACGCAAGGCTGGTCCAGGCATGCATTTGATACTGAAGACCCTCATAACAACATTTAGCTGTTGCTGCCAATGGTCTGAGTACAAATTTACAGAAGTATGTTTACTCATTAGAATGCCACTTGAGAGCACTGCCACTCTCAAAGTCTTTGGAGGTAATAGCCAGAAGGACATGGTAGGCTGTTGTTTTCCCATGTATGTTTCTGCTGCCAACATGTGACATGCATCAGCCAGCTTTAATTTGCATGACCTGTTGTGGTACCATCATAGTATAGTGCAGATTGCACTTCACAGGATTTCATATGAGTGCATGATACAAAGCAGTCCTCATAGCACAGCCTTGTTCATATGCCCAGTGAAATAAAAGCACAATTCAGAGACACTAAATAGCCTCTTTAGCGTAATAACTGGACATGGAGCTTTAAATTGTATAATAAAACTAGCTATAGTCATTACTTTGTGTAGAGTCATCCCACTACAAAATTTGCTGCACTAATAAAAAAAAATTCATAGAGTGCCTACATTGGGGCAACCTTCCGCTTTTCATCAGTTTTTAACTGTACACACAAGGTAAGCGAATGGGCTCTACTACCTGCAGATATTGGTTACCGCTTTGCATATGTGCTGTAGGTGTAAGTTGTTTGTTGACATACATGATACTGCTTTGGAGAGGGGGGGGTCTTCTGTCTGCAGAATATCCCACCTGGCGACAACATCCCCTTGCTGGAAAACATTCTCAAATATATCTCCCAAAAATTCTGTAATGATAGCATCCTCCTTGGGGATGTAAACATAATTTGGCAAACCCTCTGTAATCCAAACTCTCCACTTCATATAAATCTATATGGATTTACAAAACTTTTCTCTCAACCAATCCATACTAATAACTCTCACTCTCCCACCACCATAATAGATCGGATACTTGTTTCAAATTCCTCCAAATACCACAGCCCTGAAACTCTTCCTGACTCCCTAAGTGATCACTCACCAATTAAAGTGCTCAGGTATACTCATCATCTCTCTAAATCACACAGATTCATATCCTGTCGTAAACTCTCTAACTTTAACCCTGAAACATTTAATACCCTACTTTCTAGTGCAAACTGGAACTTCCTCACACAGCTCCCACTTGAGGAAGCAGTCCAAACTTTCAAATCAACTTTCCTTAACCTCTTAAATTCACTAGCCCCACTCTGGAAAGTACAGATTAAAGCTAATATATTCCCTTGGCTATCCAAAACTACTCACACCCTTATCAAAGCCAGAGACAGGGAACAGAAAACATGGGTACAATCTAAACTCCCTGCCAACTTGCAAAGGTATAAAGAACTTAGAAATCAGACAAAAAAACTCATCAATAAAGATAAAAAAGATTTCTACAACAACCCTCCAACAACTCTAAAATCTAATCCTAAAAAAATCTGGAACACTATAGACCAAATATTACACACTGGCAACCCTACCCCACCCACCCACTCCATGTCCAGACAAATCACCTGTCGAAACAGCCAACACCTTTAACTCCTATTTTATAGAATCAGTATCCAAATTATTAAGTCCCAGCCCCAATTCCTTAAACACCAGTGCTACTAACTTCTCTGTACCTTCTCCATCTACTAACTCAGAAAACACTTTCTCCCTTAACCCAGTTTCCACTACCTACATCAAAACTCTACTCTCTAAGTTAAAACCATGCTCTGTATCTGCTGACAGCATCCCTTCATATTTTCTCCAAATAGCAGCACGCTCTCTTGCTCTGCTTGTATCTATCATAATCAATCACTCCATCTCCAAATCCAAAGTTCCATCAATCTGGAAACAATTCTATGCACTACCCATACACAACGGAGGTAACTCCTCTGAAATCTCTAATTTCAGACCTATTGCTATTCTCTTCTCTTTATCGAAAGTTTTGGCGAAATGTATGCATAAACAAGTTATGTAATATGTAAAACAAAAAAGCGAACCAGAAACCAATAAGAGCGATAAAAAGCAATTTAATTTAAAAAGAGATCTTCCAGTATGTTCTTAATCTTTTTATAAGCTATATTAAGCTCATTAACTGATACTTTTATATAGACATCCATATTAAGGTGTCTAAGCATAGATTCAACATACATTTCATGGTCCATGAGGACCAACCCTCCACCCTTGTCAGGTTTCATTGCACGTATATTACATGTTTTCAAGAGATAAATTATTTCATATTCAGATGGTTTAATATTTGTATTGTTATCAAATTGATTGTCCCTAGTTTTATGCAGGTCCCTAAGGTCCATTTCACACATTCTTTCGAATAGACCTAAAGTGGGGTGCAGCGCTGGATAAAACACACTAGAAACTCTTCTAGAGCTAACTAAAGATGTATTATTACCTATTAAAACATCCAAATTCAATTTACGGACAAACAATTTTAGGTCCATAATAGTTTTTACCAAGTCCATCTTTCTACTAGGAACGAAGGATAGACCCTTTGAGAAAAAGTCAACCCATTCTTGTTTGATATTCAATTCAGTAAAATTGTAAATACTGAAGTCACCATCAGTACTTTTAAGTATTAGGGGATGTAAATTTGACCTCAATCCATTAATTATCTCCTCCTCTGCCTTCTTCTGTTCCTTGGTGGATATTGTCTCTTGTTCGACTGGCGATTGTTCTGGGGTCCGTTGGAATTCCTGTGAAAACCCTGGGCTCCCCCATTGTTATTATTAATAGTATTGTTGTTATTAGAGCTCCCATGTTGATTGATGTTGTTACTCATGTTGTTATTTCTAGAGCTATTATTGTTGTTTAGTCTTTCACTTCGCCTCAGTTGTTGTACTTGTGGCTCATCAGGACAAGAGTCATCATTGATCTGATTGTCCATTGGTTCAGGACTATTTTTGTCATCTGAACCAGTAGATCGATTAGGGGCATTAAAAATTCTAGGATGATAAACCGGAGGCCTAGGGTAAGCCTTATTGTTAGTGTAATCCGAAACATCCCGTGCTATTTTTTTCTTTTTTGTCACTAGCAACTTTGTAATAGTTGCATCTATGCTCATAAAAATGCGGGCATATTCGTATTTATATCTTGGAAATTCTTCATGAGTATTAATAATATGTTCCATAATTTCCAAATCAGCCTTCAATTCACCAATCTCAGATTTATAAAAATTAATCAGTCCGTTCAAAAACTCCATCCCCTGTCTATCAAACATTTTCAACAATTCTTGATGGAAAAGAGAGTTTTCAACTAAGCCGGTGGGGTAACGCCATTGGCGTAAGCCTTTAGGTATAACTTTTTTCTCTATGCATTCTTGCAGGTACGCAACCTCAAGTTGCAACTTTCTGCAACGAAAAAGTTTGTAATCAAAATCATTGATAGTAGTAGATAAAGCACTTACTGTGGGCTGACTCTGTTGTTGGCTGCCCGGTTGACTTCCAGAACTAAAAAAAGTGGTTGTTGTCTAAAAAACTCATAATAGAAGGTGAACCACTTTCCTGTATTACAGCCCCAACATTAGATGCACCTCGCCCCATTAGCTGTCTATTCGTCAGTCCTATATTATTGTCCACTCGAACAGTGAGCCACAAGTACAACAACTGAGGCAAAGTGAAAGACTAAACAACAATAATAGCTCTAGAAATAACAACATGAGTAACAACATCAATCAACATTTGAGCTCTAATAACAACAATAATATTAATAATAACAATGGGGGAGCCCAAGGTTTTCACAGGAATTCCAACGGACCCCAGAACAATCGCTAGTCGAACAAGAGACAATATCCACCAAGGAACAGAAAAAGGCAGAGGAGGAGATAATTAATGGATTGAGGTCAAATTTACATCCTGTAATACTTAAAAGTACTGATGGTGACTTCAGTATTTACAATTTTACTGAATTGAATATCAAACAAGAATGGGTTGACTTTTTCTGAAGGGGTCTATCCTTCGTTCCTAGTAGAAAGATGGACTTGGTAAAAACTATTATGGACCTAAAATTGTTTGTCCGTAAATTGAATTTGAATGTTTTAATAGGTAATAATACATCTTTATTTAGCTCTAGAAGAGTTTCTAGTGTGTTTTATCCAGCAGCACCCCACTTTAGGTCTATTCGAAAGAATGTGTGAAATGGACCATAGGGACCTGCATAAAACTAGATACAATCAATTTGATAACAATACAAATATTAAACCATCTGAATATGAAATAATTTATCTCTTGAAAACATGTAATATACGTGCAATGAAACCTGACAAGGGTGGAGGGTTGGTCCTCATGGACCATGAAATGTATGTTGAATCTATGCTTAGACACCTTAATACGGATGTCTATATAAACGTATCAGTTAATGAGCATAATATAGCTTATAAAAAGATTAAGAACATACTGGAAGATCTCTTTTTAGAATTAAATTGCTTTTTACCACTCTTATTGGTTTCTGGATCGCTTTTTTTGTTTTACAAAGTTTGTTTGTGGTAAGTTATGCAATATCTCTTACAGAGACAATTGCTCACTCCTACACAGCATGGTTTCTGACCTAAACGCGTTCCTATTGGAACATTGAAAATGCAATCATTCGAATCACTAAATGTCGACCTTTAATGATCAAACAATTACATTTTCTAATGCTCCAAAAAATATATATTAAAAAAAGGTAAAGTAAAGGTTGTAGGCAGGAGGGCAAGCCCCCCTGCACCCCGCTCCTGGGGGGGCTGTGCCCAAACACCTCCCGCTACTTAAATATACCAACTCCGAGATCGCGCTACAGCATAGGAAAGGGAAACCTTCCATTTCCTGTGCTTAACTCTGTTAAAGTGTGATCTCGGAGTTGGTATATTTAAGTAGGGGTGCAGGGGGGCATGCTAACAGCAGTTATTTTAGTTTATTTAGTTATTTTTGTTTCTTTTGTTTTTTTTTTTATTACATTTTCAAAGTTTTAGTACTTCGATCATATGGTGTCGACCATATGGTATTCGAAGTACTAAAACTTTGATAATGTAATATGTAACCAACCTAAACATAGTACCTCTACAGCTCTACTGTCCTTCCTCAACAGTATTTCTTTAGCCAGAGATGAGCATAAACTTATCGCTTGCCTATTCCTTGATGTATCAAAGGCCTTTGACACAGTTTCTCACTCTCTACTTCTGCACAAACCGTCTTACCTCAACTTCTCCCTGGATACAGTTGCATGGTTCTCTAGCTATCTCACTGAGAGACTTCAATCAGTGATATGGCACTCTACTCTATCTACACCCCCCCCTTCCAGTCAGAATGGGTGTCCCCCAATAATCCATTCTTGGTCCACTACTTTTTAATATATTCACTGACTTACTGTATTCTTCTTGCCAACAGTCTTGCATAGTCCAATATGCTGATAACTCTATAGTCATTATCATTGCCAACTCCCCCTCTGAACTTCTAACAGCCACCCAGTTATCCTTCCATGCATTCGGGACATGACTGTTTAATAATACGCACATCCAGCCCCCCAACAAAAACAAAGCTGTTACTCTTTCTGCCCAAAACAGTTAATCACATCAAATCTTCCTTCCCCATAATGTCCCTTAACAATACCCCTATCAAAGCTGACACCAGCACAAAGCTTCTTGGCATAACCATCAATGATCAGCTAAAACTCAACCTTCACATAAATAATTATATCAGAAAAATCCATCAGAAGCTAGGACTTCTGTATAGAAATAAAAAATGTTTCACTACTGAAGGTAGAATCACTCTCACACATGCCTATCTTCTACCTTGCCTAACTTATTCCTCCCAAATATTTATAAATCTTAACTCTACTCTACTTGCAAAGCCTGAATCAACCTATCACGAGATAGCAAGATTTGCAGCCCACCACACATATAAATCCCACCACTATTCTTCCTTAAAACACTTATATTGGCTCAAACTACCTCACCTGCTTCTTCTCTCCCAGCTCCAAACCATTCATTCCATTCTTTACCAGCCAGTCTACTGTCCAGCTCTAAGCTTTCTCATCTACCACTAGTCCCCTACAAGGCACTTCAGTAGCTTGACCCAAGATCTATTACTTATCTATAAACCCAAGTCTAAATCTGGGTGTAACATATATAGCTACAACCCCTCTATAGCTTGGAACAAACTCCCACTTGAAGTCAGATCTCTTATACATTCTAAATAATTTAAATCATCCACAAAAGAACACTTTAAAAGAGACTGGGGCTGCCACTGTTCCCAGCCTCCCTGAATACATCTATCATACAAACTAATTGTCTTTTTCTTCACTCTTTACTTGCTCCTCTCATAATCATACTCTCTCCATTTTAATCTACCCACCCCCTTTTTCACCTTTATCTGTAAATTCCTTCTAAGATATTGGTACAGTACAGTACAGTTCATGTATTACTTAATTAATAGTCTAATTTATCATGGGATTTCTTATACACTTACATCTTAAAATTGTAACACAGTGCTGCTGTCTTTTTGCCTCTGACTTATGTCTTCCTACCATTATGTACTACTGCATGTTTTCTTTAACTACATTGGAATTGCAAATTGTTTATATCACTTGGAGCTTTTCTCCCCAGACCTCTGCTGAAAAAGGTCTTTAGCTCAGTCAGATTCTCCAGGTCAACAAATGTAACATAAATAAATAAATATATAAATATACAAGTGTAGAGGTTTGCTAGACGATACAACTGTTGCATGTGTGCTGCAGTTAATTTCTATGTAACACTTGGGAAAATTTGAGGTGTATATTGGAGTAAGTGAAACACATACACTGTGTTTTTAGGCTGAGGACTACATGTGTCATACTGATGACATTCCTTAGTTTTTATATGTTCTGTGTGGCTGCATTTCACTGTTATATATTTCCATACATCCTGCTGTGACCTCTGATGTTAGTGATTACACTTACCTTTTAGAATCACCTCTTATAATAGACTGTGGCTGTGAGAAAGAGACAGAGAGAGAGAGAGAGAGAGAGAGAGAGAGAGTGTGTATCTTAATAGGTGGGGAGGGACTAAAGTATCAATAAGTTCAGTGAAATGTTTATGCTCCACTGGGATTTGCAGGAAGGACAACTATATCTTTATTTTATAGACTAATGTGGGAGAGGATAATCATAATGCTTACGTAGCATTTATGGTCTGCCTCTTACTAAATCCATACATGTCTGAGTTAGGATGAGGACATCAGGGTTTGGGCCCCCACTCATACTCATGTAGGAAGCCCTGTGTGGGTAATACAAGAAGATCATGCTTACATTTTGATGGATTTCCTGCCATAAACCACAGCCTGCTATTGTGCTACTTAGATGCTGAGTACAGCAGTCATATATCTGCTGTAAATGTACTGGGGGCAGATGTACTGTGGCCAACATGCATGATGCATGTCATTAGCAGGGTGGTTGACATACACTGGCAGCTAGTTGTGCTGTTGAGTCTATCTACACTTACTTAGTTCTGTGGAGAGATGGGATGAAAAGAAACATGCTTGTAATTATATACACTTTGCGTGGAGGCAGTATGTATTTTGCTATGGTCCATAGACACACAGAACACAGAACATGTTTCAGATGTCCCCACGTTTCTACATGGTCTGCATTGCAGGGTAATGCTGCCTGGTACTTTTCAATCATAATACCTAGTGCCCTCTCATACTTATTGCTTCCAAAAGTTTAGCAACTGTACACTTTGCTTACCCCTCATCAGAGATGTAACCTAACTATGGTCATGATAGAAATGGACATTTTTGTGTGGTGGGGACATGTTTAACTCACCAACATCTTATGTGTATGTCACTTGCTATCTTACATAGACATATCTGACACAGGGAGAAAGAAGAAACAGAAGTTCTCCCAAGTGTACAATGACATCCTACTGCAGGTCTTCAAAGAATGAGGTCAGCAGATGCTTATGGGAGCATATCTAATGAGACCTTGTGGAGCAAGTTACCATGGTTCAGATCTCAAAAAAACACAACCATAAACGTACTAAAAAACAAAAACTGGATAAAGCATCACAATACTACCATAAATGAGACACACTAACAATTAGCACTTTTGTTCCTTTAATAATCTATTTGGGACTTCTTCAGAAAACACATTTATAAGCTTAGAATAAGCCATTTAAATACCAAGTTTGGCGCCAAACAGGACCATTACCATTACATTTCCTTCTATACAAAACTTTATAAACAAATGTTTTTCTTTTTTCTAATAAACACTAAAATACATTATATTAACTAAATATAATAATAATAATAATAAATATTACTATAACTAATTTATACATTTAGCCCTTAATAAACAATTAATGTTAACAGACTCATTTAAACCAGGCGATTGGTCAGCCCTTAAAATAATCTGCCAGTCTAACTCCTTGAATTCCAGCTTGTTATTACATCCATTCACAAACCTGTTTTCACTAATCTATTCCAAAACTGTTAAATGATTTTTTTTAAAAGCACAGCATTTTGCAACATGTTTTAATAGGGCATTATTTTCATCTTTATTTTTTTTATTTTTGTATAGCCCTAACATGCGCATGTAGTCTAAACCTAAGTTGTCTAATGGTCTTCCCTACATAATAATGCGAACATGATGCACACATAGCTAGATATACAACATTTTAACTATTACAAGCATTTCTTTGTTTACTTTTAATCACTATATTTCAATGTGCATTAGTTACACAGCTAAGCCCACTACTGAATCTACACTGCTTACATTTTTTACAACTATAAGTGCCTGCATTCTCAACAGTTTTGGAACAGATTAATGAAAACAGGTTTGTGAATGAATGTAATAACAGCTTGGAAGTCAAGGAGTTAGACTGGCAGATTATTTTAAGGGCTGACCAATTGCCTGGTTTAAATTAGTCTATTAACATTAAATGTTTATTAAGGGCTAAATGTATAAATTAATTATAGTAACATTTATTATTATTATTATTACTATTATATTTTTTCATATAATATATTTTAATGTTTATAAGAAAAAAGAAAAACGTTTATTTATAAAGTTTTGTATAGAAGGAAATGTAATGTGAGTGGTGCTTGTGTATTGGATTGGCACCAAACTTGGTATTTAAATGGCTTATTCTAAGCTTATAAATGCATTTTCTGAAGAAGTTAACAGGGTTAGTGGACACAATGCCCCAGATTCCCTAATCTTCCGTGCAGGACTAGCTTAGTCCTGCACAGATGCGCCCGTGTAGGAGGAGGACTTCAGTGCGCCATGCATATTAATGAAGGCACGCTGCCTGACCTCCTAGGCTTACACGGAGCATGTATGAGTGCAGGGGCATGTCTGAGAGCAGAGCTCTCAGAATAAACACTCCTCTGCAATGTAGAACAGCACAAAGTGGAAATAAATGAGCTAGACTGCTCATAGGTGTCCGCATATCCCCATCAACAGTCCCCATGTGTACAACACCAACAGGACATAAAAATCAAAAGAAGAAACCTGTTTATTTTTTTTTAAACTATATGTACAGCTAACAGTAGGTGCGCGGGTGTGCCCATTGCTTAGTTACAGTTAAAGCAGCTTAAAAGGCTGAAGAGGATAACAAGGAAGATATATGCAAATGAAGCAACACAGCAATAGTGTAGTGAGCATGCATTCCTGGTTCGAGTCCCACTGCAGCACAGTCTATTTTACATGGCAAAGCATTGTATAACCAATATTTATATTGCAAAACCCACTAAATAACATATATTTATGAACTGGAGTACTGCAGGAAATGCACATGTGAAGAGTCAGTGTCATAATGAATAAGGCAGTAATAAGCAGTTGTAAGCACAGATAAGCAGTAGTAAGCATATGTAAGCACTAGTAAGCATGTTTAAGTGTGTTTGCGTGGGGATAAGCATTGCCTACACAGATTAAGCAAAGTAGAAGCTAACTGAGTGTAAGAAACTATAACCTGAAATAAGCAGTGCTTACCACTGCACAAAGCCATGCAAACCCACTTACAACTGCTTTAAAGAGCCTTAATCACTCTGTATCCAACGAGCCTTTATCTGCTCAGCAACAAAATAAACAGTCATGCAGATGTTGAGCCCATGACCCTATACACCATAGTCACAGTAGCTATCCACCAAGCCATCACAGAATTACAGAAGAATGAGGTATCAGCAAACAAGTCTTCACCATAGTATAACAAAACTGAACCTGTGAAAGGCATCAGTACACAGTCATATGTGACATAACCCACTACAAAACAAATATTTGAACTGAAGTACAGCAGTAAGCCCAGAAGTGAGGTGTACTTGTAATAGAGTGTTGATGTCCCCAATAAAACACAAGGACCCCACAGAGTGTACGTACACATCAATCAGGGATACTAGGCATACATATAAGGTGTAATGAATAATAACACAATGCTAAAAAGGCATTATAATGAATGTCTACTGTAGGCAACACCAAGCATTGTACAGGCCAGCTTAGGAGGTGTGAGCAATGTGTACACCAGCTAACTCTTTGTGCCCAGTGGTATACCCCTTTAAACAATACCAACCTTAGGTAAGCAGGTTTGCCCATAGCTTAGCCTTTTCAAAACTGGCCAATCACAGAAAAGTGCAGGAAATCAGCCCTACTTAAACCCAAAAGGTGGGAATACAGCTCATAACTGGTTGTAGCTTCCCCTTGCAGGTACTATGGCAGTAAGGGGAGAAGGAGTGCACTTCCAGGCACAGTGCTGGTGCATCCAGGAGTCTAAGGTCATGGCTGGACTCCTAGTTAAAGATCATACACAGAGACTGCTGCAGGGCCAGTACCAGGGCTCCCAATATAAGGCCCGTCTTGTCCGCGACCTCACCAGTGCCACTGGCATACCCCAAACTGGTGAGCAGGTCAGGCACTACTATGCCAACCCAAAGTCGCGGAAAGTGGACATCTTGGAAGAGTGGCTCCAACAGGCTAGAGCATCAGGGGATGTCCCAGCCGTGTGTAAGTATCAGTCCACTACGTGTTTAATAATTGCCAACTCAGGTATATCATGGATAGATATGGTTAAATATTCCTATTATGTCCCCACAGCTACAATGGAGCGGACTGCGAACCAGGAGGCCCACATCTGCCGCCTGGCATGATTGCAACGCAAGGCAGGTTAGTAATACTCATGCTTTTACTGTCACAGAAAATAAAAATAAAAGTAGTAGTAAAATAATTGCTAGTATAAAACCTGTATTGTTCAAGGCAAGTGCTGCATACACTAGAGAATATGGCAGGAAGAATCTCATATTGTTAATATGGTAATAAAAGTGTAATACCCTGATGGTAATGTAGATTTGCAATCATGTACTAGTACTGTAGTATTAAGCACTGTTACCCACACCATGCACCATGATGTGAATGTGCAGGAATGCCTGTATATGACAGGTGTAATCCCCAGAGGCCATTTAGTACAACTAAGAGACACATAGACAGTAAACAGGGGAAATGCAGACAACAAAACCTGAATAGCACATGCAACTGAGATGTGAACTGTTGCTTTATTAGCACACACAGGCACAGTTTGAATCCTGTCAGTGGTAGTAGTCTGCATACAGAATTATACACCACAACTGTACAGATATGTCCAGACTGTCTATTAAAGTGGCCCATATCTAATGCCATCAACCTGTCCCCCTGGGAAATCAGTGGGATGATCCCAGACATATAGGCAGCAAAAAGGAAATACAACTGATTGACACACATCTATGACAACAAACCTGGAACATTATCAACTCCCCAATACCTTATGTGACTAAGAAGCCACATATGTCCCATTTACACCCCAACCTGTTAAGCTGTGGTCAGAGTGTGTACAGTAACAGAGTGAGATATATGTGCATAATACTAATGTGTAATCTGGAACCTTGTGTGGCAACAGTCAGGTAGTGCTAACAAACATTGCTCCCACAGGTACGTGGGATAAGAACACTGTGCTGTGAAATACAGACCAATAAAACCTGTACTGGTACTGTCCACTTTGGCATTGTAGGGGATTGTGACTGTTGCAGTTTCTCTGAATAATAAAGTATCACTGGTCACTGTCATCCACACTGTGCTACATAATATAACTGTGTAGGAAAGCATGTATATGTGTGTGTCAGGTCACTAAAGGTGGAAGAGGGCAATATTCTAGATATGTCCAGGCATACCAGCATGTGGTCAACACATGGCCAGAGTCGGTGCAGAAAGAGTTGGATACCATAGTGCAAAACATCAACCTGGAATCCAGCCGTATGTATACAAACAGTTAGTCAGTGTTAACAAACATTCCCTCCACAGGTATACCAGTAAGAGATGTATACTGCAGGTAAACAGGTTCATATGTAATGATGTTGACAGCCACATCAGTGTCCAATATAGGTTTATAGGGTAGTGTAGTAAGATTTGTAAGGTACAGATAGCAGCACTGACTAGGAAGGTAATGTGGAGTACAGGAATATGCTACTTGTTAATTGACATCTTTCTCTCCCCCCACCTTATCTCTAACAATTTATTTATTTATTTATTTTACATTTGTTGACCGGGCTAGTCTATCTGGATATATGTCCATTTTCAGTAGAGACCTGGGGAGATAAGCTCTGATGAAAACAATAAAAAAATCATATACAAATTAAAATAAACAATGCACAATGCAGGTACATTAGTAAGACATAATCGAAGAGGTCAGATGTACATAACATAGTGCAAAATAATCAGGTATAAGTAGTATAATGCACATGCAGTTTCAAGACATGATATACAATTACGAAGGCAGCTGATTATATACAATGAATTAGTTCAGAAGTATTCACATTAAAGTCATTAAGAAGATGTAAGTAATAGTATGTAGAAGGAAAAGGTTTGCTGTTATTAAGACAAGGATGTTGATTACTGAGAAGAAGAGAGTAGGCTGAATGTCGTAAGTACATAATACACAATAATCAACATACCCACCCCAACTGGTATGCAATGACTCTCATAATGGCCAATCATTGATGATAAATAATCTAATGGTTCCCATGCATGTGCCATATTGAATTATTCCAACATTGTTGGCATGGTGCCATCAACGTACCTGCATGCTGTTGTTATTACCTCTGTGGTCCCATATATGCATGTGTTCTGTTTGCTATGCAACTGTTCCGTATCCAGTGTCTGGGTTAATAGGAATATATATGCATGTAATTATACCTAACCCTGGAATGTGTTGACTATTACTAACCCATATATGATGTTGAAATCTAAACACTATAGCACGCATGGGAAGGAACAGTCCCAGCGGACCCACCTGTCCCACGTCAGCTGGCCGAGGTGCAGGGCACCATCATGTCTGGGGCCCAACCTCACACCTCCATGTCCATTGGTCCTGCACCACCTTCGGGTGGAACCACCTCAGGGGATGGGGCTTGCCACCCCTGGGACTGGGCACAGACAGGCACCTGTCACCCATCGCCAGGTCAGGGTCGTGGTGCGTAGAGTGATCAACGACCAGGTCGGTGATCTTCTATGCCAGCTTGAGGGCCGCATGTCATGATTAGTGAGTCAGCCTGGCTATGTGGCTCAGCTGCCAGCACAGCCACCTTTGGGGCTGTGAAGGTACAGTGGTTACTGCCCATGGGTGGGGACCTCAGTCCCACTGTTACCACTAGGGGACTTGTGGGCTTCCGATATCCCAACACCCCTCCTCATGAAGGTGTTTACCCCTGACATGTGTGCGTGGAGTGATCAATGACCAGGTCGGTGATCTTCTGCTTGAGGGCCACATGTCATGATTAGAGAGTCAGCCTGGCTGGGCGGCTCAGCCCCCAGCACAGCCACCTTCGGGGCTGTGAAGGTACAGTGGTGACTGCCCATGGGTGGGGACCTCAGTCCCACTGTTACCACTAGGGGGCTTGTGGGCTTCTGATATCACAACACCCCTCCTCATGAAGGTGTTTACCCCCCACATGTGTCATATACTGCCCCTGTATGCGTCTTGTGTGTCTTGTCTGTTACCCTACCCATCCTACCCTCCCAAATATACCTACTACCCACCTCCAACATCCCACTCCCACCTGAAAAAAAAAGGGAAATCTGTTACCACAAAAAAATCTCATCCCATACATAGCTGTCCATTTCGCGCACATGTCAACTGGAAACAGGTAATCTGGTCTAATTGGCATCACAACGAATTGTTGTTGTCCTCACCCCTCTCCCAGGGGTTTGAGTGTCCAAATGTACCTCCAAATTTAGTGTGTATATGCACAGCTGTTGCTGTAGAAGAAATGGGCAGCTATGGACCTTCCCTACACCCTTCCTGCACATCCCTAGCTATTTTCTCTACTGTCTTTCTCTCTTTGTGACCCTTTTTCACCACTTTCCTATCAGCCCTTTTTTTCTTTTGTTTTAAAGAAATTAGCTTGGGAGTAAGCAGGAGTAAATAGTTTTAAGCAGCAGTAAGTGGGTTTAAGCCTGTTTGCGCAGGGGTAAGCACTGCCCACAAGGGTTAAGCAACTTAGAAGCTAACTGAGTATAAGACACTGTAACTGAAAGTCAGCAGTGCTTAACTCTGCGCAAACCCACTTACAACTGCTTTAAAGTGCCTTAATCACTCTGTATTCAATGGCCCATGTTCTGCCCAGCAGCAGTATAAACAGCCTCTACAAGACTCAAACCCAGGACCCTGAAAACCATAGACAAAGTGATTTACCACTAAGCCATAACAGATACACATAAATCTGATGTTATCACAAACATACCATCCAGCACAATCATTCAACAGTACATAAAATGTACTTTAGCATCTAGATGTGTGTGTGTGTGTGTGTGTGTGTGTGTGTGTGTGTGTGTGTGTGTGTGTGTATATATATATATATATATATATATATATATATATATATATATATATAGAGAGAGAGAGAGAGAGAGAGAGAGATATCTATACAAATAATAGAGAACATGACAAAGACATACATGAACACAGGCACCATTAATGGGGTGAGTGGGGGCTCAAGCAAGCAACATATGTCTTACACGTATTGATATCCCCCCACTGAGCAAAACAGGTCTGCCCTGCAATACATTACCAACTTTTGCAAATGCCATAGCCAGCACCTGGCACTACATATCCACAAGATGTTAACAGTAAGCCATCCCACCTGTATTATGTCAGGCAGGTGTTGATAACATATCATCGTACAGTCTGGCTACCATAATGTGTAAGCAATAAACAGTCCAATGAGACATATACACAGACACATGTATGCAGAAACTTATATATGTATATATCTATATATATATATATATATATCTATATATATATATATATATATATATATATATATAGATAGATAGATAGATAGATATGTAACTACACATACACACAGAGGTATGTCTATGAAGATACATAATCAGAGGGTGCACACCATACTGAACAGCCAGTATCCCTACAATTGCAGCCTCATCTGATGGACAGTGTATGAGTCAACCATACACATATACCCACAGAGAAGTCAAAGGATGTAACACAACACACAGGTTTGTAAACATAGGAAAAGTACAGTTGTGCACTATTTCAGTTGTATATGCCATGGCATATAGCTGATTATGCTTTGGCTTACAAACAGAGTAATGCAACACTCAAACAGATCATTTATTACAGTAATTCGAAAACATCACATCTGTTGGTGTCCATGCCAAGGCCTTCAAGTAGTACAACAGGAAAGACAGACTTGGCCACAGCATAACAAGCGGTCAACAGTATGTAATGCAGATGTGTAGCCCATTGGCCTCTAAATACACTCTGCATGCAACCCTAGGGGGGAAAGACCTGGGCTGACACTATGGGTGGTATCTGTCACATAACAATGCATAACTGAAATCATCACAATCACACTGATGGCAGTAAGCAGTAGGCCAGCAATGTTCATAAGGTGAAATGTATGGTAATGTACATCCGCATACCTTAAGGCAGCTTACTACTGGTATTCCTCACATGTTGTAACACCCTAGGATACTTATGGTTTATACCCCCCATACACTGACTTACAGGGGCATAGCACACTGTTACATACACTGACCTCTAGACTGCAGAGGTGCACACATGTGTTGTGCAAATGAAGCCCACATATATATATAGTGATTATGGTCTGTACATCATTATTTATTGACATCATACCTGATAACAAGCCAGTCAGATAACAGACTGCTGGACATGTTGTGTGTAGTAGGGGTTGTTTCTGAGGACATTACTTGGACATCCTGTGTTTTTGTGTACAGTACTGTGGTCTGTGTACATAGGGCAGGGGTCTGGAGCCTTCACTATCCAAAGAGCCATTCCTGACCCCTCACCCACCAAACTAAATTCATTGGGAGGCACAACAGCTATCTGACTCCTACAATGAAGATAGCAGTGCATATAAGGTTTCATATATAGTTATACTAAATATAATATAGCTAACTGTATAAGAACAATACCTGACATATGCCCATAATTGTGTTCCTGTGTTGTGATTGCTTGATCTGTGTGTGTGTGTGTGTGTGTGTGTGTGTGTGTGTGTGTGTGTGTGTGTGTGTGTGTGTGTGTGTGTATGTGTGTGTCTGTGTGTCATGTGGTAGAGTGTCCATTAATCCTCAAAGGTACAAGGAGCCACTGCATCAGGGTTGAAGAGACACATGTGGCTCCAGAGCCACAGGTTGCAGACCCCTGAGTTAGGAAGATTGACAACTGTATGTGTATTGCACTTATGAACCATGGGCTCTGTACAGACTGTGGTAGACGCCATTGTTCTCTGTCCTGTTCTGTCTGATGTTACATGCTGCTCCAGTGTTAAGCTTGTGTATCATATGTGCCTGTGGCTGCAGTGACATTGGATGTGGGTATGCATTTTCTCACAGGTGTCCGCTACGATGTGCTGTGACCTGAGTGGCGAGCTCGCTATAATCACAGGTACATGTGTATTCCCCCATACGATATGTATTCCAGTGTTGTGGCAGTCTGCCTGTGGTTTGGCTAGTGCTTTGTGACATGCCTAGCAGCCTACTGTAATGACCCAGTGTGCTGTTATGTCCAGTTACTTGCAAGACATACTGCAGCCAGACAAGCATAACTGGTGTGTATTTCTGACAAAGCAGTGGTATACTCTACAGATGTATGTCACTATCTACTGGGTAATATGTAGCCATGTGTACTCAGCACCACCAGGTATTATGTGTCAGGACAGACTGGCGTGTGTGCATGCATACACTGTGTGGGCATATATACTCCAGTATTGTTGTGATATACCCATGTACATGGCTAGTAATATCCACATTGGAAGACGTGGTCTACGTCTCACATGAAGATGACATGTGTACACATTTGGACTGTCCACATATATTGGTCATATCCCTGCTGTAGTCCACAGGATCATTACTGTGCTAGCAGTGGTACTGTAATATGATGCTCTCAGGATGTCTGTCCATAGCCAATGGTGCACATGTCTACAGCAGATGTGACCTCCCACATCCAGCATGTCTGATAAGACACCCCTATGACAGTAGCAACAGTCTACATGTTTACCTGCAATACATCCATGGCATCCCCTTGCACTAAGGGGTTGGGACTATTGGTGCTGAGGTTTATTTATTTATTTATTTAGTTGCAGCTGTTTAACCAGGATAGTCCATTGGTCCAAAAGAGTCCTGGGGAGAAAAGCTCCACACACAAATTACATAAAGATTACAGTGATTAACATTTTAACAATTTCTGGTTATAAGACAGAACAAAAAATACTGAGGTTACAGTCAAAGATAGAAGGTTTTTTTTCTTTTCTTTTTTTTTTTCTTTTTTTTTTGAAGGGGAACATTGCTCGAGTGGGATTAAGAATAAGTAGTTAGATGCAGTAGGCTTAGAATTTGCTAGATGCAAATAAGAAGTTGTTTACTAGAAGCAAGTATAAATTTGCTATCTGGAATTTGTGAGATGGAAAACTGTAGGAAATGGGGAAGAGGTTATGAGGGATGGGAGCAGGAGCATTCCCATGTGGATGTTAGATGTGAGTGGAGCAATTTTTTTAAAGGATGGAAGGCTAGTGATGGTACGAATGGAGGGAGGGAGTTCCATGGGCGTGCTAGGGAAAAGGACAGGAGGGTTTGTCCTGGGGGGTGTGAAGGGGTCTGTAAACTTCTATTAGGTTTTGATTGGTTGATCTTAGAAGTCTTTATGTGTGGTCCGTTTTAACGGTAGTAGAGAGGGAGGGACAGAGGGATGGCTGGAAAATGAGTTTGTGTGCATAGGTGAGCTGAGTATAGGAGAGGTAGTTGGAAGCTCTAGCCAGTTTAGTTTGTGGAGAGGTGCACAGTGATGGGTTGATGATTTGTTGCTAGTGGCGAATCTGGCTATTTTATTATAACAAGAGGACAGTTTAGTTTTGAGAGATGATTGTAGGTTTGTTAGAAGAGGGGCACCATAAAGAAGGGAGGGTAAGAGAAATGTAGTAGAGAGAGTAAGCTTAGTAGCTGAGGTGAGGAACCGATTGTGTCGGTAGAGCATGCCAAGTTTTTGGTGGGTTTTTTTATGTTTAGTAGTAGATGGGAATTGAATTTAAACATGTCATCAATTTGAACTCCTAATAGTTTGGTTTCAGATACCAGTTCAAGAGGTGTATTATTTTGGCTGGTGATGGAGAATAGTTTTCTATCAGAGGTATTAGTTTTAGAGGGGGGTAAATATCATAAGTTTTGTTTTAGCTGCATTGAGTGCTAAATGGTTGTCTTTCATCCACTGTTCTGTGGTAGAGAAGGCATCTTGAGTCAGCTTTAAGAGAGTTGGGATGGATGAGGAAGCGCAGATGATTGTAGAATCATCTGCATATTGAATAATGTTAGCATAAGGGATTGAGTGGAAAAAAATCATTAATGAATATATTGAAGAGGAGAGGGCTCAATATAGAACCCTGTGGGAAACCTGTGGGGGTGATGAGGAAGGAGGAGGTGGCTTTTTTCCACTTGACAGCTTGTTGCCTGTTGGAGAGATAGCTGGTAAACCAATTGAGAGATGAAGGTGATATGTTTAGGTTAGACAGTTTATTAAGGACTAGGTTATGAGAGATAGTGTCAAAGGCCTTAGAGAGGTCGAGTAGGATGGTAGATACAGTGAAGCCAGAATCTCTAGCTTTATTCACAGTTTCCAGGAAGGATAGGAGAGCAGTCATGGTGCTATGATTGGGTCTGAATCCGTGTTAGGTAGGAGTTAATAGGTTGTTGTCCAAGAGATAGGGAAGGAGATAAAGATGGATACATTTCTGTAGGATTTTTGAAATGGGAGAGAGGATGGCAATGGGCCGGAAATTGGTAATATTAGTATTATTGCCACCTTTATGCAGGGGAATGATGTAAGCTTTTTTCCAGTATTGTGGAACAAGACCTTCTTGGATAGAGTGGTTGATTAGGATACTGATAGGGAGGACAATGGCTTCGGCAGCTATACTGAGGAAGTATGAGGGAATGCTATCAGGTAGGAATCCACTCCATGTTCTGAACATATGGTAAACATATATGTGTGCACATATATCCACATATCTATATAGAAATATACACATATACATATCCACATAAATATATATATATATATATATATATATATATATATGTACATATATATATATATATATATATATATATATATATATATATATATATATATATATATATATATATATATATATACATATATATATATATATATATATATACACGAACACATATGAACACTCACACATATGCATATACACAGCAATGACTCCAATAAGTGGCTAAGATTCTGATGTCATTCAAAGGGGATTCAGTGTCTGTCTGCCTGGGACGACATGATTAACAAACCACGATGCTTTGCCAGGGATGGTCTGCACCTGTTGCCCCTGGGATTCGGGTTACTGGCTACAGCTCTTGGCACCCCCATAGTGCCTTGTGTAGGCAAGGTTCAAAGGACAAAA